>NW_006760403.1:795616-796739 GCF_000271605.1 Fomitiporia mediterranea MF3/22
TTGTGAGAAAATTATGCAAAATTCTGAGCATTTTGGGAAATTAGACTGCTTACTGTAGTGATTTTTGTACCCAGAAGCCTCACATATTGTTCTCTGACATACTTCAATACAAAAAGAATGTTTCTGATTGACATTTCATTGCTTACAATGTCTTCAATACTGCCACAAGACCAAGATAGGGCAGCAAAGATCTCTTCATAATATGTGGGGGAAAGTTATTTGCATTGACTAGCTTTTTCTATCTTTTTGTTTCTACAGATTCTGACTGTATTTCCTTGTATTACAAACTATTTCTTGAGTTTTACAGTGATATACACATTTACTGTACTTGTCATTGTCTTGGTTGTCTTTCTCAATGCTCTAAATATGTGCTTATTTTCTTGTCATAGTGTATATGTCTTCAAATAAATTGAAAAGTAATATCGAATTTTGCGTTCCTAATTAAGTAATGTTTTCGCACGGTTACCATAATGCATATTGCTCATATTGCATAGGTCTGAGGCCTCTCCCAACATTATGCAATAAGATATTTTCAACTGTAGTAGTATTGACAGTTTCTAATGTTTCCTATGGTTGGTACAATGTACAGGCATGCATTTTCTACTCTCAACCTAATTGTTACACCTGAGGCTCTAGCTGAGGTACTATATCCTATTAGATAGTACACTACACTGTTGTCCATTTCTTGTAGAGTTGTCAGCAACAGTGTAGAGGGGACCTGAAGGCTCAGTAAGGGGACCCAGGCTACAACTATCCTACACAACAGAAATACAGGATGCAAGCACCAGAACATAGTCAGAACTTGCAGAACAGGCAGAGAGAGAGAGTGAGACAAGAGTAGAGTATATAGAGTGAGCCTAAGAGTACAGGACTACCTGGAGTAGACAAGATCAAGACTACAGGACCAGTCTGATCTTGTACACCTATATATACTAAACTACACAAGAGCACTCAGGGAGCATGAGCCACTAAGAATGATAAGCCATGAAGAATGAAAGAAAGGAATGTCAAAGATAAAGGTACAAAGAATGAAGGGATGGACAAAGGGTAAGAGACTATAGAATGAACAGAGAATGAAGGAGTGGTCAAAGGAATGGAATAATGAAGTAAGGAAGGGTAGTAG
>NW_006760403.1:796759-982274 GCF_000271605.1 Fomitiporia mediterranea MF3/22
TTCAAATAAATTGAAAAGTAATATCGAATTTTGCGTTCCTAATTAAGTAATGTTTTCGCACGGTTACCATAATGCATATTGCTCATATTGCATAGGTCTGAGGCCTCTCCCAACATTATGCAATAAGATATTTTCAACTGTAGTAGTATTGACAGTTTCTAATGTTTCCTATGGTTGGTACAATGTACAGGCATGCATTTTCTACTCTCAACCTAATTGTTACACCTGAGGCTCTAGCTGAGGTACTATATCCTATTAGATAGTACACTACACTGTTGTCCATTTCTTGTAGAGTTGTCAGCAACAGTGTAGAGGGGACCTGAAGGCTCAGTAAGGGGACCCAGGCTACAACTATCCTACACAACAGAAATACAGGATGCAAGCACCAGAACATAGTCAGAACTTGCAGAACAGGCAGAGAGAGAGAGTGAGACAAGAGTAGAGTATATAGAGTGAGCCTAAGAGTACAGGACTACCTGGAGTAGACAAGATCAAGACTACAGGACCAGTCTGATCTTGTACACCTATATATACTAAACTACACAAGAGCACTCAGGGAGCATGAGCCACTAAGAATGATAAGCCATGAAGAATGAAAGAAAGGAATGTCAAAGATAAAGGTACAAAGAATGAAGGGATGGACAAAGGGTAAGAGACTATAGAATGAACAGAGAATGAAGGAGTGGTCAAAGGAATGGAATAATGAAGTAAGGAAGGGTAGTAGTAAGAGTCAGCACACATATAGTCTATAGACAGCACCTCTGAGGGACAGAAGTCCTGAGTTCCAGTACAGAAGGGTGTGGAACCCTTAGAACTGAAAGTAAGAGAGTAGAGAATTGTAACATTACCCCCCCTCTAAAACCAATCATCCTGATTGGTGAACATTGGGCTTGGTCAGCAGCTCAGGCATAGGTCAGAATAGTAGGGTTTGGAAATCTGTGAGGCAGAGTTGATGCAGAGCACCTAGATGAAGTTGATAGAAGTCTTGGATTGTCTTAGTAGTATGGGTGAGATTCTCAGCAGGTTCCCAAGTGTGTTCTTCAACTGGGTATCCCTTCCAGTAGATAAGGAACTTGAGTTTTCTGTACACCAGCTTGGCATCCACTATGTACTCTACTTTGTATTCTGGTTCAGAACTGATGAGTTCTGGTGGAGGCAGTGAGGGTCTTTGTTGTAAAGGAAAACCTGGATTGTAGTATTAAGACAGTAGAACCTTGTTAAACACTAGGTGTATGTGCTTCTATGTTGCTAGAAGTTAGAGTTTGTAAGCAGAGGCACCAACCTTCTTTTCAATAACAAAGGGTCTAAAGCACTTATTGTCCAACTTCTTTATTGAGCAATCTGTAGTCAGGTTAGTAGCTTCCAGCATAACTTTGTCACTAGGCTGGTAATCCTTGACTGTAGACCTCTTCCAATCATAGTTCTACTTCATGACCTGTGCTGCCTTTTCCAAAAGAGCTTGTGTATCCTCTCTGGTTCTGTGTATCTGTTCTACAAAGTCTGTTACAGATTCAGAACTACTGTTCTGGTTTGGAACTGTCCCCTGGTACAGATGTCTCCTATGATTGAGGAAGAATAGGGACTGTCCTGTTGTAGAGTGTTGCTAGTTATTGTGCACAAATTCTGTCAGAGCTAGCCATTCAGACCAATCTGATTACTGATGATTGATGAACATCTGGAGGTAGAGCTTGATCTCCTGATTAACTTGCTCAGTTTGACTGTCAGTCTACAGGTAATAGGTAGTAGAAGGGTTCCCTTGAATTCTAAGAAGCACATACAAGTCCTGTATGAATTTCAACTCAAATTGTGGTCTGTAATCATGAATGAGCTTCCAAGGGAGTCTGTACAACTGGAAGACATGATCCTGATAAATGCACACTATACCTTCAGAAGTGAGTTCTGTTCAGGTTGGAACTGTGTGGACTTGCTTGGAGAATCAGTCAACAATCATACAAATAGTGTTGTAACCCTAAGACTCAGGTAGCTCACCAATCAGGTCTACCAAGACTTCTTCCCAAGAGTGATTCAGAATCCAATGTAGATGTAGGGGAGCCCAAACCCTTGTCTGGTGAGCCTTAGTCTGTTAGCATGTATTACAACCAGTCACATACTTTAGGATTTCCCTCTACATTCTGGGCCACTAGTAGTTCTGAGTAATGAGTTCCTGTGTTTTGTGTCAGCCTGGATGTCCTACAGTCAGATTGTTGTAATAAGCTCAGACAATGTCCTCCTACAGTTTCCAATCCTTCAGAACATACAGTCAGCCTTCCTAGTAAACCTGTCCATTCTCATCCTCCTCCTAATCTCTAGCCTACTTCTCTAGTTGCTTCACTACAACCCAGTCCTGTATGTGTCTCAGAGCTCACTGTATGTGGGTGACAAAGTCAACATCCTCAGATTTGAGTCAGATCTCTTGGATTGTCTTGGATGCAAAACAGGAATTGTCTAGGAGAATGAGATTTTTGTTATCATTCTCCCCCCTTTCATAACCTGCTTGTCTTGAGAGTAAATCAGCTTTCATCATTTGTGTTCCAGGTTTGTGAGTCAGCACAAAGTCAAAGTCCTACAGTTCTAACATTTAGTAGGCTTAGTAGCAGTTGAGCTTCTAGGGAGCCTGGAAGTACTAGAGATTAAGGTAATCACTCCAAATCTTAAACTTCTGTACAGTACTAAGGAGATATTGACACTACTCTTCTAGGAAACAGACAATTGTAAGGAGTTCCTTGTCATAGATAGGGTAGTTCCATTCTGTTACAGAGAGGGATTCTGATCAGAATACTATCAGACACTACTTTCTGTCAATAAACTAGGACAGTACTACTCTATTTGTAAAGTTGGAAGAATTAGCTTTGACTCAGAACTTGTCTACAACTGTTGGAACTGCTAATACAGGCTCACTAGTAATGGCCTGTTTGAGGGACTCAAACACAGACTGCTACTAATCATCCTATTACTAAGAAACATCCTTGCTGGTGAGATTGTGAAGGGGCCAGACAATAGTACTGAAGCCTTAAATAAAGTATTAGTAGTAGTTTACAAACCTAAGGAACACTTGGACCTGTTTCAGGTTCTGAGGTTACAGCCAGTTCTGAACTACAGTCACCTTTGTCAGATCCATACAGACCTTGCCTCCACCAATCACAAAGCTCAGATAATCTACTGACTCCTGTACAAAAGAGTACTTTGCTTCTCAGAGGAACAGTTTATTATCTTAGAGCTATTGTAGAACTACTTGGATCAGTCAGTAATAGTGCTTGACTGTCTGGGTAAAGATTAGAATGTTATCCAGATACACACTAATGTGTCCTGAGTCAATCAGATCTGTAAGGATGTGATTTATGAATGACTAGAATGTTGTGGGCAAGTTGGTTAGTCTGAAGAACATTATAGTCAGTTTGTACAATCTACAATTGGTTCAGAACACAGCCTTCTACTCATCTCTGTCTTAGATCCAAATATTATTGTATCCTTATCAAACATTCAACTTAGTGAAAACCCTGGATGTATGTGTCTTATCAATGAGCTCCTGAATCAGAAGAAGTAGGTACTTGTTTTTGACAGTACCCTCATTAAGACAATAATAATCTTAGACTGGGTAGAGCTTCCTATCTTTCTTTTTGACAAAGAAGAAAGGGGAGGCTATAGAGGACTTTAAGGGTTGGATCCAGCTGTTCTGAAGATTTTCCTAAAGGAACTTGTTAAGCACCTCCTACTTGTCTCTGTTGAGTAAGTAGACCTTACAATCCTTAGGTTGGAAACCCTTGGTCAATTCAATTACATAGTCCTAGAGATAGTGTTTAGGAAGCTGGTTGAATTCCTCTTCACTAAAGACTTTAGGGAACTCTCAGACAAAATCCAGCAGGCTGGGTCTGTGTGTGTTCTAGAGTAGAGTTGTTCTGAGAGGGTTCTGGACTGGTTCTGTCTCAGATATCCTTCAGATTGACTCTATTCTGCCTTGACTAGAATATGTATCCACATATCTATCCTAGTCAAAGAAGAACAATTGGTCACCTTCATCAGAACTGTTAGTAACATTAGAAGTGTCTGTATTCACTCAGAACAGTAGTGTAAGGTAGCTGTAAGACTTAGGACACTAATCAAACACAAGTGTCTGCTCTAACCAGTCAATAGTAGGGTTGTAAGCCTTGAGCCATTTGAATCTAATGAAGACATCTGTCTTTCTAAGGTTGGTGACTCTGAACTCAATGCTTTCCTCATGATCCTGAATAGTCATCTGTAGTTGGACAAACTTAGTGATCCAACTATTCCAGTTTAGGGTTCTGTCTGTATTGTATACTAGGATCAGAAGTAGAACACATTAAGTAGGGAGGTGGTGTTCCTACACAAAGGCCTTATTGATACACAAACTAGTATATCTACTGTTTATTAGAGCCATTGTTTGGATCTGGCAGGATCCTAAGAAGGGAGCTAAGAGGACAGGAACCTGTAGCTAGTGCCTAGAACATTCTCAGATGAACTGCTACTTGTTCTGAAGGGAATGTACAGCTTGTACAGCCTTGTTGTCTAAGAGGGTGAGTATATGCACCAACATTTCCTCATTAACCTCTCTCTTTCAACAAGGACAGACTCATGTCCTCAGCTGTGAACTCAGCTGAGACTATCCCTACTTGATACTATAGACAAACTACTGAGTAGTAAATAGGGCTGGGTAATGTTCCAAACATTCTGAGATCTTAGAACACAGAAGTGGTAGGTTGGATTGTACAGATTTAGACTCAGATGAAGTACAAAGAGAAGAATCAAAAGAATCAGAAGAAATAGGAGAACTATCTACTTTTGTTTTTAACTTTTTTCTTTCTAATAAATAATTTTGTTGATTTATTTTTTCTACTTTTTCTACTTTTTCTACTTTTCTTACTTTATTTACTTCTAATCCTACAGTGTCTATTGAATCAAAAGTAGCTATTAAAAAATCTGAGTCATAGCCCTTCAGTGCTACATTCACTGTTAGGCCTCTACAAAATCCTAGAGTATGTAGTCAGGGTCCAGGAGTTCTGAGGTGACTTCTGGATTTGCAGAAAAGGCTTCTCACTACAAATCCTACTTGTCACTCATCATTACTCTAATGACCTGACAGATATACTGTCACTTCTGTAGACAGTCCTTAATTTGGTGCCCTGACTTTCTGTAAGCAAAGCATACTCCTTACTTTTAGGCTTCTCTAATGTCTATCAGAATGGATTGATTGCAAATTACAGGCAGATCAATCTGAGGGCTCAGAACTGTCAGAGCCAGATGCATGTGTAAGCATTCTGTACAGACTTAATGTATCTGAGCCATGGCTTGGTTGAAGGAGATAGTGTGTATCTTCCACTCAGTGTAGGTGACTAGTTTTAGCATCATTCTGAGAATCTTATCAACTAGTTCTAGGTGAAGAGCTTTTTCAAGCATTCTGATAAGGACATCATTGAACCTAAGCATGAATCCTGCCTTCCAGGCTAAGATATTGAATTCCTGAAAGAAGGTATCAGCAGAATGTTTGCCCTGTCACAGAGACACAAGCTTGTTCTGTGTATTGTGCTTCTCATTCAGATTGATGAAGGAAGCACAGAGCTGCCCCATGAATTCTGAGTATGACTTATTGTTCTGAAGTTGGATCAGGCTTCCAATCCAATGACCTTTGATCCAGTTCTGGGCCCAGGTGGCTGTGTTGCCTTCCTTCATGAAGGAGAGGACAAATAGGACACAATTGAGATCTGAGGATAGATCAGTTGAAGTAGTAGCCATGTATAGTTTGACTTAGTACTAGAAGTCCTCAAAGTGCTACCTATTAAAGTCTGAAGGGTAGGCTACATACACTTTCTTTCTAGAACAGGTTGTAACTTCCAGAATGGTCAGAACAGGTTCTGAAGAGGCTGAGGGTATGTGGTTGGTAAAGGCCTCTTGGATAGAGGTTTACATGTATTAAGCTAGTTCTGCTTGTAACTGCTGATCTGGCAGGACAGTAGGGGTGGCAGTCAGTATAGTAGGGTCCATGTCTACACTACAAAGGGATCAGCACTAAACTAAAAGGGGTAATGAATAGAAGAAGGGTGGCAAAAGTTTAAAAGGGTTTAGAAAGTTTAAAATTTAAAAATGTAAAAGGGTCAGGACAAAGGAAAGAGATTGATACAATAGCAAGTACTAATGCCCAAAACGTAGGAGAGTTGTAGGGTGGTAATGGGTAGTCTTAATCTGATGTCAGCAACAGTGTAGAGGGGACCTAAAGGCTCAGCAAGGGGACCCAGGCTACAACTATCCTACACAACAGAAATACAGGATGCAAGCACCAGAATGTAGTCAGAACTTGTGGAACAGGCAGAGAGAGAGAGTGAGACAAGAGTAGAGTATATAGAGTGAGCCTAAGAGTACAGGACTACCTGGAGTAGACAAGATCAAGACTACAGGACTAGTCTGATCTTGTATGCCTATATATACTAAACTATACAAGAGCACTCAGGGAGCATGAGCTACTAAGAATGATAAGCTACAAAGAATGAAAGAAAGGAATGTTAAAGATAAAGGTACAAAGAATGAAGGGATGGACAAAGGGTAAGAGACCATAGAATGAACAGAGAATGAAGGAGTGGTCAAAGGAATGGAATGATGAAGTAAGGAAGGGTAGTGGTAAGAGTCAGTACACATATAGTCTATAGACAGTGCCTCTGAGGGACAGAAGTCCTGAGTTCCAGTACAGAAGGGTGCAGAACCCTCAGAACTGAAGGTAAGAGAGTAGAGAATTGTAACAAGAGTAAGCCCTCCACCTTACACAATTTAGTACAAGATATTAATAGCAAGCAAACATTCAGGACTTGTTTTTGTAGAACAACAGCTAGTATGAGGAGTTGTAAGAGCAAAAATAGTTTTACAGTAATATAGTGAAATATGTAAAATAATATGTATACTTAATATTCTGAGTATATTTCAATATGTAAATAAATAACTATGTAATATCATTCATTTGGACTAACTTATAGTATTGTACACTCAGTTTTGAGTCTAGTGAAAACTCACATATTGTGTTGTATCTTACTCAAATGTTGCTCAATTTACTTTATTTTTTCTGGTATTTGAAAGATAATTTAAAAATATAATTTTTACAACTTAGATCACATAATTTGGTTAGGTATTAGTTGAATTATAGTAGATTTTATGGATCCACCAATTATTTTATAATCAATACTTGGTGTTATTTTCCAGGAGGATAGATCAGCTTTATACATACTATGTCAGTTACACTTGTCACAGACCTGCTCTCATCTATAGTATTTAATCCTGGCTATTCATTATCTATAGCAAAGTAACCAGTGTTGATTTATTTCTGTCTTTCTTGCAAGCTTGTTTGCCGTCACCACAACAGCAATCAGAAAGGCACACGGACAAAAATACAGATGGCCAAAGAAACTTCGTAAGTACGTTTAGTAATTCTACAGAGACAGAGACAGAAAAAGAGACAGGGAATATACTTAAAAACACAAAGAAAACGAAACGAATAAACAGAAACATGACAGAAGTTGTAGAGTCGCCTTGAAAATAGAAGGGAAGAAAAAGAATGGGAGGATTAAAACGGACGGACGGGATATTTTTAGAGAGTTTACAGTAGGGATACATACGTATCATGATACTCATGCAGCAGCAGTAGAACGTCGCAATCGAGGTCACAAGTCGTTGGAGCAAGGGATTGCTTTGTGTGACACAGGGATTAGGCTGTGATAACGAGAAAACAGGGGAAGGGGTAAGGTGTGATCGAGAATGCACAAGAATGAACCAGTCGGGTAACTGAGACTTGAACTTCAGCAAAGACATGAATGAAAAAGAAGCAGGGGTAGGTCCACGAGAGAGGAGTCGTTGCACGACATGTGAATGTATGAATGCGATCACTTGTTGAGTATTGAGACAAGACATCCAGGGTCGTGTATTTGCGGTAAAGCAATGAAGTGCAAGTGGCAAGTAGGCAAAGTCGGGGTTTCCACACGAACACGAGACGAGGCGGCAGAAGGGAGAAAGCATGCAAGTGGAACGATAAAGAGGAGAGAATACATGCTGAGTTTGAAACGAAAAATGAGAAAATCAGTGAGCCTCATCCGATCGAATACTGTCGTACGTCGGTGGAATCTCGTTCGGCTCTTCATTTTCACGATACCGCCCGCCGTCCTGATGCACGACAACATTCGCCTCGTCATCCCCAGGATTCCGTACCGCCAAAGGAGCAGTCGACGATGATGCCGAACCTTCACCCTCTTCTCTCATACCACCATAAAGCATATTCTGCCCCTGCCCATTCTGCTGTGCATATCGCGATGCGAACGCCTCACGTTCCTTCGCTGAAGCACCCGCGCCTGAGTATGTCGAATAAGTCGAATGAGTTGTTGGCGAAGTCGGTGATTGTGAGCTGCCGGGTTGAAGAGACGCTGGTACACCTAACATTCCATATCCTCCTCCTTGATTCGGGTTGTAGGGTGACGCTCCATAAGGTACACCTGAGCTGCTCATACTTGTCCGTGGGTCACTCAATCCATGCCCAGAACCCGAACCCGATCCAGCCTCAGAGGGTCCCGAAGGCATCGGCTGGCCATTCGGATCGTAATACGACATGCTCCCATTTCCACGCGGTCCGCCTTTCTGGTCATGTCCACCATACCGTCCTGCTGCGTAGCCAGCACCAGCACCAGCAGCCGCAGCAGCCCCTGGGCCCAAGAGCGACGCACCACCTGGCTGGTTCTGCGACATCCCATATGTATACGGCGTAACCTCGGGTTCCTCCACCCCTCGTGCAGCCGCAAGCAGGTCCGCATCTCCTCCACGCCCTAATCGATGAATCGTGGACGAGTCGCGCTTTGCAATCTGGTCCGGATCGAAGTTCCCGTCAAATTCATCTCGCTTACGTTTTCGTAGAATGAGCCAGCCGAGAAGCGCAAGGAGCGCGAGCAGTACTACACCCCCGACTACACCCCCAACGATTGCGCCAGTGTGACTGTCACTTTTCCCGCCGGACGAATTGCCATTATCGGGACTTTGAGTGTTGGTCGCAATCTGCGATGTTATTATTTGTGTGGATGTTTGCCCGTTTGCAGTGATACTAATCCGAAGGAAAAATAACAATAAGCACAACTTCTTATGAGACATTATTTTGGGATTGAGGCTGTGCTTACACTGTTGTCTGAACAGTTGTGCTCAGTGCAGCGGATGACGAAGATGAAGTCGAAGATCCCGATGTAGTGGAGCTAGTGTCAGTCGGAGGAGTTGTAGTGGAGCTGGTCGAGCTGGTAGTCGAAGTCGGCGGGGTAGTGGTGGTGCTAGTCGGCGGGGTGGTGGTCGTCGACGTACTCGATGTCGTCGAAGTAGTCGAAGTAGGCGGGGGCGGTGTAGTCGAAGATGCTGGAGGTGGAGGATTAGTTGTTGAGGACGGAGGGGCCAATATTGAGGAGGTAATACTAGATATAACTGAAGACATGGTGGAGGAGCGGGAAGAGGAAGAGGGAGGATTAGAACTAGTGCTAGTGCGTGAGGACGAAGACGGGGTGACCCGAGAGGTGGATGATGCCGACATCACAAAATAGTAATAGCGATGAAGTAATTCACCGGGGGAAAGGGAAAGAACAACGAAGCGAATAACAGATAAGAAAATGAAAGCCGGAGGAGGGACGTCAAAAAATCATGCGCAGTTGGTGTCCCGAGCGCATGTGTCGACCAAGTCAAGCAATTATACGCTGTCAGGAGAGACAACAGCGATGCAAGATGGATGGGATAAGACAGGTTTAAAGAAGAGAGACATAGCAATGCCGGGGCACTGTGCCGGCATGCGAGAGGCACCAAAGGTCCAACACGCATTCTCTGACGTCGCTCTCTGTGCTAATGCGAATTTACAAATAACAGGCGAAACACTCCAAAAAAAGGACGTTGACTAATGCTTGAGACATTGTACGTACTTTGTCGTTTTTCCATTTTCATACCGGTCATTGTCGTCCGTCTGTATGCGGTGTTCACTGTCGCTCTCGATGAGAAGATGAGAGAGAGTAGGTCGAAAGGAGAGGAGAGAGTCGGGCGGCTATGACTTGCCGTTTCCCGCGTGAGACTGGATGCCGCCTTTGGGATGTCGTCCACTATAGATCCCTCGTGCTCCTCAGAGTCGTCTGCCTGCTCCCCCGGCCCACTCGACTGCGGAGTACTTATATTGCAATGACGTTCACCTCTCTCTTATCCATTGCCCGAGCCGACAGCTCACCACTCCCCCCTTCTACTAGAATAGTCGTCTTCGTGCTTTGCCAACTCAAATATTAACAAGCCTTGCACGTGTATCCGGCCAGCGTTCATTTCATTCCTCATGGCTCCTCCTAACCACACTATAACACATATGTTCAGACTACTGTCAAATCTCCCCTAATGAATCTAATGTACAATACAGAAGGGAGAATGGGGGCATGAGCGTTTCATGACGTGCAATTCTCCCAGTTTTTCCGACTACGAACAATTTCTCACTCCCACTCCATGTGCATCTGCTGCGGATATCAATATTTGCTTCGAAGCGTCTCCCGATCAGCAGCACTGCTTCTGCTCCCCACAATAAATATTAAAACATTGAGTGCATTGCATTTACATTTCCTTTGTCGATCAGGATGGCCGATCTCCGAGACTCCACACGAAAATGAAACAGTCGAACAATCTGAACACTGAACAGTACAGTATTTGCTACTCCTATATCACTATCCTGTCGAGGTACTGCCGCATCCCAGGATGTATTTTATATCGTATAGTTGAAATGTCTACACCACTGATACTGCTACGATAACACTTTGATTTATCTGAAACTTGTGTCCGGCGTGAATTTAGTTGTAATCTACATTACTTTAATACTTGTTTTGGTATTAATCAGAGTCAAGCGCTACATCCATATCTCCGTCCCTTCCACCTAATTTCCATCCAGCTGTAAAAACATTCACGTCTTCATGTTCTCGTATCACCCTTTGTAGAAATGCATTAATTAACACCCTCACGATCACAAGGGGAAAAAAGGGAAACAGCTAACCCATCAAAGAAATCAATAGTATTCCTCTCCTCCGACTCCCCATCCTCACTCCCATTCACATGGATATTATGCCCCGCAAGCAACGCCTGTAAAAACCGTCTCGTTGTCTGCGGGTCGTCCCGAGGCGGTACGCGCACCTCTTCCCGTGTACGTATGAAACTCATGTTCGGCGCTGTTGGTGTCGGACTGTGGATCGTGATGTGTCGCTCGACGCCGCATGTTGCAATTTGTGGCATGTGTGGGTGGATGATGCTGCTGTTGATGATCGAGTCGTGACCTATAAGTAAATGCATATACAAATATCGGCGTCAGAGTGTTGGGAGTGGATGCGCTGAATGATAACTTGCAAGGACTGACCTTGAAGCCGGAATAAAGGAGTGCATATATCGGCGGGAATGTATATATAATTGTCATCTGTATTCTGTGCATATCCTAGGCGCCAGAGGAAAGGCAAAAATAAATAGTCGTCCGTGCACTAGTCTAATTCCTACCTACCAATCAATCGAGGCGATTCAGTTTGAAACTCGCTCTCGTCCAGAACGCGCCTCTCTTCTCGTAGCCCAGCCAGGTTCGGGATCTTCCATACGTACGCACGAAAGTCGTCTGAACCAGTGGTAAAGTATGCATCTTCCGTGTCTCCAGCTGGTCCACCGAAAGCTCCGTGCTGTACAATTAATAAAATTCAATTCAGTTATTCACATCGAAGAAACCAGTCTGAGGACTCACTTTGATAGTACATGTGTTCCTGTACGAGCTTTCTCCTTCTGGTACAGGTGAGCCGTTAGGAAAGTTCTTACCGCTGCAGACTGCTAGAGGTATTGGATCTGCTGTCGAATAGATTGTTGGTAGATGATGCTACGAAGTTCCAAGATCAATGGATCAAAAGTATCAGTGGAATATCTGCCTGTTTGTACAAGATTTGACCAACCTACCAGAAAGGTCACAGCAAACTTCGTCCCTTCATCGAAACATATACATTAAATATTCGTTATCCTGTCGTAATACGGGTTGTTAAAGAAAGCTGCTCACCACTCCGATCGATCGCGAGACTCGCAGCCTCCGGCTGGACCATGTACGGTACCGAACGCCTCAATATCGCAGTAGCATACTGAAATCAAGTTCAATTATATCCAATCAATTCACTTCCAAGTTCTAAATGTAGGTAAAAGACGAGTAAACATACCTTCATAACTGTTCCCTTCCCACCTGCGACTGACACTCCATTACTACCGGCGCTCGTCCTATCAGCAAAAGCCATCCGTGTATCACGTAAACATACGTTCCCGTGTGTGTCCGCGGTGAAGAACAATTTATCTGCTCGTGGATGGAATCGCACGTCGGTAACCTCGCAGTCGTTCATAACCGATCCTGCACATCCATTCACAGCTCTTGAGTCGTGCAGCGCTATGACGCCGTCTTCCCTAAATATGAGCAAAGAGTCAGAAAATGCGAGATTCGTTGAGATGAGTCACGAATTTGTTACGCACCCTGCACTAAGGAACATATCCTCATTCTCTGGGTGACATGAAAGACCTCGTACGTTATCCTATAAGTATTGCCTGTATCAGTTTGCTTTGGTCCCGTTACTTCTGAAGATAAGGATCGAAGCTGCGACGCACCTCATGAGTTGAGAACGTCTGTATCGGAGTTCCACTTGAACTACTTGAAGCAGTAGATATATCGTATTTCAAAATCTTTTCATCCGTTGACCCACTAAAGGTTTGTTTCTATTAGCATTTTTCATCTCTTATGCAAAACGAGCACGTTGATTGATACGCACGAGTAGACAAACTGGTTCTGGGCGGAGAAATCAAGGCAGAATATATTTGACTAATAATATCATTTGCGTCAGGTTGCCAAGTCCTGAGCTTTAGTCTGTTTAACAACTTCACTCACTCTATGTCCCGTTAGTGAGCAAGAAGGCGCTCGAACGTCCTCTTGATGAAGGTCCCATAACAAAACACGTAGATCTATAAAGGCACGTATAAACATTAGCCTGTATGTACTCAATAAGCTCAACCGAGTACATACCGTCGCCAGCACTAGCCAACCAACGTCCTTCACCCTTCGAGAATGTGATTGCATTCACACAAGATCTATGCGCAAGCAATTTCCTACAAACACACAGAAACAAAATCGACTCATTGGTTAGGCCTTCCAAGTTACTTCATAACATGTTATGGAAGCACTACTCACTTGGAATACGGAAATCCAGACTCGAATATGGAGTGAAGACGAGCAGTAGGATCGAAAGTTTGAGTATGTCCTCCTACTCTCGCTCCTGATGAGGAAGGTCCTCCAAGTCGTTTGCGCTTCATTCTGGGATCGTCATGAAATCAGACTCCATGCGGAGGAGGTCGGTTTACATCTAAGTAATGCAATGTCAAATGCGTACGTAGAATGACGTTTGTCTCACGTGGTCTTATGCAGCACATTATAGATTTATATACTTCACACACTTTGTGAAGCATTAATGGGGTAGTGGTAACCTGGGTCGTTGCCATCGACCCGCCGGGGGTTCGATTCCCTCTTAATGCATAGCCATGTTGTAACGTGACTTTTTTCTTTGGTCCTGACCTACATTCTCTTTCTTGTTGGCAAAACTGCTGATATCTTACAGATAAACTGTATGACTTGCAATGCATTTGCCGTTTCAGATCCTTCTATTATTGAACTAGTTCTCAACCATTTAACAACAACAACATTTTATATTGGTATACCTCTAACTAATAGCTCGAGAGTTCATGTTATGAAAGTGACTCGCCACTCACTCGGGACACGGTGCATAATTTGATCGACAAGCTCAGCAATATCCAACTTTACTTTTCTCGCGGATTCATGAATACAACGCGCTTGCTATGGTACGGACATTCTACGGAGCATTCTTCACTTCTCTACGTGATTCAGATCCAAAAAACCACACCTTCTCCATTCAGAACTTACATCTTTACAAAATGCCTGAGAAAAGGCCAACACGAATCTCCGTCAAAACGTAAACGCGAAGAAAAGGAGAGAGGGAGAGCTTAATATCGGTGTGCATAGCTGTTAGTGTAGAAGAAAAACTTTTTACTTCACAACACGAAGGAGCGAAGTATTTCCGTCCGACCTTGTGTCCCTGATAGCAAAGTGTCGTTGAGCTCCTCTTTGTCGTTGTTGTGTACCAGAGGGACGGAAGTCCGGTATCACGTATTCTCCTATGTGCATCGGATTCGTATTCTTAGAAGATAGAAGAAAGAGAACAAGTACCGAGGAACGTCCGGGTGCGAGAATGTATTGCTTTTGAATATGTGCAACATGTGCTAGGCGCCCTAGGATGCCGGACAAACATATATTACAAGACATGGAATCATCCGAACAGACGACGAAGTGCGCACGTTTGCGAGATAAGTCTGTTAGGCGCCGACACAATTCGTGGTGCAATAGAGTGAAGAAACGAAGGGATAGAGGAGGTCCACGGACATCGTGCGAGTAAGCCATTGTACTTTGTATACGACTCTCCACACGATTCGACTTGACTACTAGTTTCTCGAAGATGAAGTTGCATCCATTCCTGTCGCAGCGCACATCCTTCCTTGACTCGCTACGAAGCAAAGTACTTCACACTAGTCGAACATAAATAGCACATTCAGAGCATCCTACCTTCTCGCGTACACATAGGGCAAACCAGGGTCGACAGGTCCCGCGATACATATACGTGGCCCTTTCAAGCAGTCGATGTAATCAAAACCCCGGATTGTCTCCTAACGCCAAGGACTTCGTTCTTAAAATATAACTGTATGCCTATTCACTGGTGTTCAGCACATCACTCGCAACTCTCCGAATTCATCGGAAAGAGAAGGGGTCAAACCGAGAAGCACATACCTGTTATCGTTAGGCCGCCATCCGCCGTTTCTTCTAATAAACTTGCCGCAACTTCCTGTCTACTAAATCCGACTGATCAAGCTAACACGTCCCTCAAGTCGATCTAATTCAGTTCGTCCAGGGAAAGCAGCGTGAAAAGTCTATTTCTATAAGATGAAGGTGATGATGATGATGATGTAGCTGAGATGATGACGATGCAGGGTCTTAGAAAGCCTATGAATTTCAAACGGAGTACGGTTGTTCCCGATTGTGATCTTCTCCAAGTGATTAGTACAGGGCAAGTACTGTGTGCAAATCCTCCACCCGGAAGCAATGCATGAGCGATCACCAGAATAATTACAAGCAAGTGTCGAGACCAGCAAGTGTATAGAAAGACTCTGAGATCTTTAGACGTCGATATCTATTTAGGGCGGGCCGTGGATGGGGTCTAGAAAAATGTGAAGCAACAAGGAGAAGAGTGCACCTCATGGAAAGCTGGAAGACACAATGTCTGCAATTTGAGCGAAGTCTACTTCTTGGTCACCCGAATGCACAAATACCGAGGTCCAGAAAGGGTGCTTTTCACTTGAATGCAGTAGATAAATGTGCAGCCATCGGAAGAAGCACACGAAAGGGAAAAACCAGGACAAAGATAGGGAGTGCATACACCCTAGCACATCCACGAAACAACCCTCTCCAGGGATGATCCGTGTCTAAAGTGTAAGAATCCACTGAGGGATGGGCGATCAGGGCCACTCAGCCAAAGATGGATAAAAACAAGCGCTCGGAGGGACGCGTAAGAGATGTATGAGCGTCTAGTCAGTCTCGGTCTTCACGGTATATGACGTTGAGAGCGAGAGCGATGTTGTCTAGGCTGCGAACTGATATAAGGACGATGGACAACCCGGGAAGGTGGCGCCATTGGAACGGCGAAGGCGGGGTAAAGGCTCGAACTGGTTCCTGAGGATAGAAGGAGAATGGGAAACCAGAATGGAGGGACAGTCGGGACCCGGAAATCAGTTCTTGCGGTGAGAGAAACAAGCATGGAAGGGGGAGAACGTTCGTAGCGCGTGAGTGTGATAACTTTAGGGGACTTTAATTGATACAACTACCGAAAGGCAGAGATCTCAATAGAGATATTGCAAGGATGGAAATGAGATTCCCTGCGACACGGAGAAATGCGGACCAGGCCAGTCATGCATATGGCGCTCTAGCTGCGTTGGGTTTGCTGGAGGAGACTCGTCAGCGTTATTTGTGACGCTGTACTCTCGACATTACGGTGACGTCGGAGGCAGCTTTCAGATTGATGAACAAGGATAGTGGCAAATTATTCTCCGGAGACAATCGCGGACGGACTAGGCTCAGGGAGTCTAGACTCTGGGCAAGAAAATCTGAAGAGTTTACGAAGCGCGGACCGGAGACGGAGATAGGTGGGGAAAGTGGAGAGACTCGACAAAGTGGCGCGCAAGGAAGAGCTCGAGACATATGGCTAAGGTACACAGGGTGTTTCTATACTGAAAAAAATAACGGAGGAAGCCTGGATGTTGCCTTACGACGTTGTAATCTTGGTGGTGACTGACTGTATCGTACTCGTCGGCGCTGGTTCGGGACCGAGTATGGCTTTATCGGCAGCAAGATAATATTAGGGGTGAGGCATTTGGAGCGCGCTCACTGTTCGGAGTTACCGTAATGTACCCAGGACAGTGAGGAATTAGGTTCGGACGAAACATGTTCATTCGGCGAAACCGACGTGCAAAGTGCAGTGAAAGATATGAGACCCCCCTTTGGTGCAGAAAGCCGGAGGCAATTTGTGCATAGTGCAATAAACGAGAGTCTGATAAGAACTCGAAGAAATACGAGGCGCAAGGCGTATTCCCCGCACAGACGATGATCCACGGAGATGCTCGAGCGAGACGGTACCTTGATACACTTTTGCACTCAAACAGGATTAATCAGATGGTGGGGAAGCCGGGCTGATGGCTACGGGCGGCCAAGGGGAAATTGTCGGAAGATCAGGCTGGGGCGGCATGGACCACCAAGATGTTTTGTTGGCGCAGCTAGCTGAAACGATGTGTAGCAATGCTGGATCCTCGGAGTGTCCGATCGGACGACATTCTTCTTTCCTTACTTTTTCCAGTGTCGAGGTGGTGGAAACACATGTGTGATTGTGCAGATAATGAGATATCCGTTCCGGCTTGCCCCGACACACGGCACTCGGACCGGGGCAGTGTGCGTGGGGGAAGGGGAAACATTTTCACGAGCCAACGCAGGGCGGCCGAAAAAGGAGAAAGGAAAATCAAAAAATTGCAAATGACGAGTAAAATAGGCTGTGTGCGTGACGCCGGTGTTTCGCCGCGTCGCTCTCTCGTCTGCTCTCGTCCAGCGCGAGCCTCCCGTAGACCGACGTTTCCCAACATTCAGCGAAGCATGGCCCTGCGAAGCCCTGCCATGGAGTGAACGAACGACATCCTTACGAGCTGCCCTAGACTGCATTCTCACCCATAGATTAGACGGAGACCTCATTTTCTTCCGAGCCCTCGATCCACCTGCTGCCCCATTCCCCCTCTATCTGCTTCTTCTCCCGCACTCAGTATTATTCTCCTCCGCCGCAGCTATCCGTCTCTCATCAGGTCTCAGCTTCTTGTATTCTTCCTAATACCTATAGATTGCCACGACTCTAGACGCCCTCTCTCCGCCCGGCAAGCGGTCGCAACTACTTATATTTCGCCGTTACGTCCTAACACTGCCTCTGTCTCCCCTCTCTTTTGTCCCTCAGCCTGCGTTCTCTTTGCTATCAACCATCATGCCAGACCCTTCCTCCTCCTCAGCGCAGCTGCTCCAGAACTCGCAGCCACCAGCTTCAGTCGCAGACAAGGCTGCCACCGCCCGTCCATACAAGTGTCCTTATCCACTTTGTGGACGCGCGTTCAGTCGATTAGAGCACCAGGTGCGTATTGACGCCTTTCGACCGTCGAAGTCATAGCTTATGATCCTTCGATGTTTATTTTTTATCATGGCGTTTTTATCGGAATCTTTGGCGCAATTTCCGTAACCCCTCGCTCTCACCCCGCACTGCTTACCAAATACGGACTGGTGTTCCCCCGCCCCCGCTTTTATGTGTTGCCTTCCTTTCTCTTCTCACAATCGAAAAGACCCGTCACATCCGCACGCACACGGGAGAGAAACCATTCGCATGTACGCATCCTGGGTGCGAGAAGCGCTTCAGTCGTTCGGATGAGTTAACGCGCCATGCACGCATACATACTGACCGCGACGGTCATGCCCGTGCTGCAAACAGCAGACATGCTGCGGTCCATGCAGAAAAGAACAGCATTGTGCATGCTCCGTCCAATGGTTCGGCATCGGGTTTGCCGTTAACTGCAAGCGGAGAGACGAATTATGGGAAGTCCAGGAGCATGTCCATGGGCGACCTCACTAAGCTTAGAATGTCCACTATCTCGGGCTCCGCTACTGAAGACCGAGAAGCGTCCGGAAGCAGTACACGCGTGAAGAAGAAAGCGCGAAGTCGCGCTAACAGCGACGACGAGGTGTGTTTTTTAAAGTTCTTCAACACGTTTATCTCCCCTTAACGGCTAACACTGGCTGAATTTTTCTTCTCTAGGAAGAGTCGTTCTCGCGACCGACCCTCATGGAAACGGAACCGTCTCATTCGCATCATTCCCAGCCTGGCCTGCATAGCTCCAAGTTTACATCCGCGCCCACCGGGTCAATACCACATTCACAATCCCGGTCGCAATACTCGTTTCATGGGCATCAACGTTCGCGCACGCACGCGGCAGCTACTCCTAGCGCTACTGGCGATCAACAGATGAATAATATGGCTGCGCTGGCAGCGATGGAAGAGTTATACGAGCTTGAGCGCTCCGAAGCTGCTCGTCGAGCCGAGTTCGAAGCAAGGAGATTCGAAGCAATTCGTCGGGCGGAAGTCGGGTTGGGTGTCAGCATGAACTTCGTCGCAAACCCGACGCAAGCACTGCAACGTCCGCAAACCGTAGGCCAACAACACCAGCAGCAACGTCGGCATCACTCAGCTGTCAATCACCATCATGCATCTCATCCGTATGCGCATGCGCAGCAGCAGCGTCGTGTATTTGATCTTGAATGCGACGTGGAAGATTCCCCATCACCAAATTCCACCGGTAGCGATTCTCCCGCACTTCCACAGAATGCTGTGTCGACGCAGCCTATGCCATCACCTGAGGCCCCGTTTCCAGTATATTCGTCTGATTCGCATACGCGCTTTGTGCAGGAGAGAAATTTAGAACGCGAGAGGCAGAGAGGCGTTACTTCGTATACGCCGTCAACCTCGCCGTTTCTTGGCGGGATCAGACAACTCGGAATACACAGTACTGAGCCGAGTCGTGCGCCATCGCCCGTATCTCTCCCTCCTCCACACCTCGTGTATACTGGCGCAACTACGAGCTCGAGACAAACGAGTCCGGTCTTGCACCAGGCGCATCTTCAGACCCAGACGTATGGACAGTCTCACACCCACCAGCCTCGTCATGAGGTACAGCGTCCGTACGCTCAGTTACAAGGGCATCCACGCGGTCATAAACGCCGCTCCATTGGCGCAGGGGAAATCATTTCCGCGGGTTCGAGTTCCGCGCCGCTCTCAGAGTCTCCGATGCTCAGCGCGAGTCCACCCCGATCAGCTTTGCCCAGTTATCCGTTTTCTTGTGATCGCACTCTACCAAGGACTTCTGGCTCAGGCATTAGCTCTGGCACGCCTAGTGCAGGTGGCCTGGTTGCTGGCTCCGCTGTGGGGACACCTGCTTTGAGTATGGGCAGTGCGCCATCAAGTACAGGTAGCTCACCAGGAAACCAGCATTTCTCCCTACTCGCAAGTCAACCACCGCCAATAATGGGTCCGCCCCTGCACATACCGACGTCTGCCACGCGCTCCAATGTAAGTTCGCGTGCTCCTTCACCAACGAATCTGCAATCCGATGTGCTCCCGCAGCAGAATCATCACCATCTCGCAACGTCTTTACGCCTTGCGTTCGGGATGACACCTATTCGTCCCATGGAGAGTCACCAGCGCGGTGAGCGAATTCCGCCCGCACATACTGGCCTGCCGCCTCCAGGTTCCACACTATCTGCGGGTGCACGCAGTACTAGTGCGTCTGAACTTCATTCACTGGCGACATTCTCCACGTCGCACTTGGGTCATGTACTCCCACCGCCGCACTCTTTGCCCGCATCGCGCGCTCCATCCCCGCCTATAACTCTGCCACCGTTGATACTTCCAGACCGAAGTCGGGAGAACCGCCGGCAGTTGGATCGCTCAGGGTCATCTTCTCCTGCTTCCCGCAGGGACAATCTGACGGACGATGCAATGGATGGCATAGACGAAGATGACGCCGCACGGAACCGTGAAAATGAGAAGGGCAAGGTCGTGCTGCCACATTTCAGCGAAATTGATCCCACTTCGTCTCATGGACACGTCTATGGAGGTTTGGCGCGTAGTATGAGTGGTATGGCACTCGAAGTCGATGGTACTCCCAGTGTTTTCGCGCGCGAAGCATAGGATATGGAACACTGCATTTAGAGGCAATTCGCAGGCGCTTTGCCACTCCGCAGTTATGCTGCTTGCTTATAATCATTTTTGTCATTCTTTTCGCTTTGTTGTCGACGGCACAGTGACTTTGAATTTGGACAGTTGACGTACTTATTCACAATAATGCCGTACAGTGTGGTCTTTTACTACCTACTTGTTTTTCCCTTCTTTCCTTCTTCGGTCAAATAGCCAGATTAAGTACACATGTCCCATGCATTACTTACTACTCAACCAGCATTCTATAGAGGTTTTTTTGTTCTAGTTTAGCCATGTCTTGTATGATTTCGTTAACACAGTAACAGCCCCCTCAGTGTTTTTCTGCCTTACTTCTTCATTTTCCCTTACTTATTTCCCGCCACCGAGAATAGTTGCTGCTCCACCAGCTTCGCCTACTTAAGCTTATTGCCCCGCCTCTCCGTACCCTTTCTTTTGTTTTGACGGTAGCTTGTTGATTGAATACGACGCGAATGACAGACTTGGAGGTGTATACATGACTTTTAATGACAGTTTGTAACAGTGTTCATGCCATCCAGATGAACTCTAAAAAATTCAAGGTGTAAGTCCCATACAAGCACATGCTTGACGGAACTCCAATTTAGAGATCAGAGATAGAGTGCAGAGAAACCCAGGTGCAGTAGAATATATATATATATATAATAGGTATCTCTTGCTTGGTATGCTATGTTATGGTTTGGTATGGTTTGGTTTGGTATGGTATGGTATGGTATTGTTTACACAATCTTTATCATCCATTATATTATTATATTTCTCCACCCCGAACGAAAGGTCTAAGTAGAAAGTAGTAATAGTATAGGTACAGGATTTGTATGTAATGTGTGAGTCGATAGACAGGAAATTGGAATGTGGAGGGACAATGCTGATAGACCGAAAGGAAGAAGAAAAAACAAGTGATAAAACAAACAAAGGATAAGTGAAAGTGACCGTACAGCAGAAATCAGGAGAGGGAGGGAGAGAAGGAGGAGGAGGAAAGTATCTGTCTCGGGTTGGATGTAGATGTGGATGCAAAGGTGGTGGATGGTGGATGGTGGAAGGTGTGTGTTTGGGTGGAAAGTGCGTTGTTGTTGGGAACAAAGCGGGAAAAGTGAGAAAAAGAGGGAGACAGTACATTGTTCGCTCGTTATTGCGACATCCTTACATTGCTGCTGGGATGTGTACTCAAATCGGATGTACGAATGAATGAGTCTGAGTAAGTGCGCAAGGAGATGCGGGTACGCGGGGTTTGTGTCCGTGCGTTTGGAGGGTGAGTTACTGGTAAAGGAAGGGGTGCGGTAGTAGGCAATGAAGATGTAGGTATTAATGTTCGTGTAGGTAGAGGAGGTAAATCTGCAAGGGGTTGAGAAGATAATGAAGTCGTTACTGAGTTAAGTCTTTGTAATTGAACGGGTGATGGGGACGGGACAGGAAGCGGAAGTGGAGGAGGTGTACTGCGAAAAGGAGAAGCAGGAGGCGAAGAAGCAGTTCGTGGACGCGACCGCGACCGTGATCGCGCAACTGCTCTTCGCGGACGCGCGTGCCAGTGTCTTCGACGATGCTTTGTTGATTTCTGAAGATGTGGATGATAAGGGTGTTTATGATATTGATATTGATATCGGTGTTGGTGGTGTGTTGAAGAGGAAGTTGTAGTAAGTCGAGCACTACTACTAGCAGTCTCATGCGTTGCAGGTGAGTCGGGCTCGGAATGCTCGGGGAAAAGCGATGGTGGAGGTTCGAGGTCGAGTGTCAGGCGTAAGGGGTGTACGTCGGTATTCTTGTCCGTTGTCATGTCCTTCTCGTCCATGTCGACATGTGTAATGCCCGACGCAGACTCGGTGATGTCCCACTCGAGAACCGATTTGTCGTCCTCATCCTCGTCGTTGCTATTAGTATTATGATTATTTATATCACCGGTACCTTCCTTTCGCCTAGAACGTGTATTCACGGTCGTACTCTCACGCGATGCTTTACGATTCGGTGCCTTTCCAAGGTCAACAACAAGTCGAGTCTGCGCAGCCCTCTCCACAGTACGCGAGTGCGGTTGCGAAGCTTGCCGAGCTAAAGACTGACCAAGCCCAAGCTCTGGGTCCGCGACGAACGACACCGGGAAGTTCAACGGCGGTAATTCTTGTGGGTCCGCGAACAATGCACCGTCCTTATTATTCTCCCACGCACCATGCCAATATGGATCCCGCGAGGCACCGCCAGTAACCCAGAACAGAACTAGAGCGTTGACCATCACGTCCGCTGCACACGAGCTGAGACAGACCCAGCCGAGCTGTTTACCATGCAGAAGTGAGAGCACGAGCATATTGACACATGATGTGGTGAGTGCGATCAAAGCTGCTAGTCCGGTGCGACGCGCAAGTCGACGTAGTCGCTCGCTGATTGATTGTTCGCGGTACAGGAACCAGACGAACATGCCAGTGAGCAACTATAGAAGTGACAATTTGATTAATCCAATCCAGCCATATGAATGAGTAAATGAATGAATGAATGAACTGAGGGCCGAACGCGAAGAGAGCCGACGTACAATATTGATGATCAGGTCATACGTGAGTAGCGGAATCGTTCTATAAATGCACATATGAAATTAAGAAAGAAAGAAAAAAAACCGAAATCAGTGATCAGAAGGGCTTTTAAATCGTTTAATTAAGTGCAGGAGAATAGAACATACGCGAAGCTGTGCAGACCAATGATGCAAACGCCGTCGTCGCGGATGTCTGCGTACCGACCGAGGATCATAACGATGACGATCCCCAGGTACCCGAACACGACGACAGCGCAGCCCTTGTAGACCTTGGACTCCATGCGAGTGACAGACTTCCCGGCGGAAGCGACGACCCACACTCTGTTAGTTGGATTGCCAATTTGTGTCTGTATGTTAGATCACCTCGGAGATAGACACCGAATTAGAAACATACCGCTCAACTAGAAAGAGGTATATGAGACCCTATATGAGAGCTAAATGTTAGCACTAAGAACGGCGACATGAAAAGAAGACCGGCCAACACCGGCGACGCGCGGGATAGGAAGAAGGATAAAGAGACAGGGCGCCATTGGACAATTGAGAGTGTAGTACAGACCTTGCTACCCGCGTAGAAGAATATGCACAGGAAAATGCCGAGGGAGCATACTGGCACAGACAGTGACAGTCCGACACCATTGACAAGAACGCCGGCTAGAAGGCACCGATTAGCTCTTGACAAGGTACAGAAGACGCAGAGGCTAAAATTGACAGGCGACATACAGACTGCAAGGAAAAACCACCTAAGCGGCAAATAGAAGAGCCCGTTAGTGTGTACGTTATGACAGAAAACATGGAAAGGGACGAACGAATCGAAGAAGATGAGAATGATCAGGAGACGCGCCCATGATAGATTCGACCACCACAACCAGGACGTAAAGCGGTCATTCTCCGTCCGACGCGCGAAACAGTATGCGAGTATTGAGACACCTAAACACAACAGCGCACTCAATCAGCAAGCAATGCCTTGTCTCAGGACAACGTCCTCCTAGGAGCGTGAAACTGACCAAACATGTGAATGCAATTGCTCAGGATTTGATGGCCATGGGTAGGAAATATTATATATGGCCCAGTCCCGGATTGGTCAGTGTAAACGTCATGGGCAAGGACGACCATGGTCCTGTCCGACGTTCAGCAGCGTCAAAATCGCAGGCGCGAGCAGGCTGCACGGCGCGGGGCCGACTCTGAGCGTTCAGCAGGGGAGGAGGATGGGGAAGACGGGGACAGAGAGAGGACTGCGTGGAGGAGGAGTGAGGCGGGGTACGGCAAGGCATTATAGGATGGATAATTAAATTGGATTAGGAGTAGCACACGCTGTCAATCCATATTTGGTCTTATTTCGCAAACTATCTTTCCGCTAGGGTTGTTCTTCCGGTCCTTGCTTTTCCTCATATATCAAGGCGTTTTCAAACTCCACATTCGTCCAATGAACAAGACCAGTCTATTCCCTACTCTATCCTTCCTGTCCCCGAGGCAGGTCGGACCCAGTCTGCGACGAGGAACATGATGAGCAGCATGTACGCCCACACGCGCCTGAATGATCAACATTGCTCGCTCAATATGGTCACCGGCTTCGGCATGACAGGCATCCTCGGCTTCTCCCGCTGTCCAGTCTTCAGTCTCTAGACCTCTCTTTATCCGCTTCCAATTCACGACATAAACACATTCTAACCCGTTGCTAATGTCATCATTCCCTTCCCAGATACGCCGATTAAGGCATACAATATAATTTGTAAGGTAGGGAAAGTATAAACTCAACCGACCTCATGTAACCTTAATTGCCTTTTTTGGCCTCACACTTAGACAACGAAATACTATCTTCCACACAGCACAAATTAAAAATGTAATTCCATCAAAATATTTGTATTTAAAGTAGCTACAAATTGATGGTTTTATTTTTCAAAAATATTAGAAAATGCCTGACTTATTTCCAAAAGAAGCTTTTTTTGACTTAAACACTCTAGAATGTCCTTAGCAACATTCTGGCGAGAAAATAACTTTTTTTGAGTTTTTAGGTTTTTGATTTTTGCCACCTCGGGTAACCATAATATTACAAATAATCGCCTTATTTGGTATATACATAATCATTAGTCATCATTACAGCATCTATATCCACATGACTTCTGTACACTACTAATGCAACTCAGTCAATAATGCCCTGCCAAAAGAAAGTAATACAAGCTAGAACACAAAACCTGTACAGTAAAGGAGGAGCTGTATCATTTGACTTGTTCAGAAAGTAAGTATCTTTTTCAAATATTTATGTATGTAGTTTTATTGAATTTCTTTCATAGGTTTGCAAACCGGTCAGCTAGATTCATGGATGCATACCAGAAAGGCTTGACTGGCAAACAAGCTCAATGGGCAAACCGGAAATACCATAGTCATAGAGTACTTCCTGATAATATTTTGGCTGACTTATAAGTGTAAATACACAATGTACTTTCTACTTGACATATTTAAAAGCTTTTACAATTTTCTTGAGACTGAGACGAAAAATCATAAATGACGAACTAGACGTTGCCGCGAACTTGGGATGACTGGCGTTAGTCTGTTTGTGAATTAGTTTTGAATTATTTTGACTCGTTAACGGGCAGTATGCATGTAAGGTAGGGAAAGTATAAACTCGACAAACCCAAGGTATCACGTGCACAACCCTGAATACACAGCCACTTACTCCATTAGGAAGGACCCTAGCGGCAAAAATCGTGGTGAAGATGTCTCTTCTAGCCCATATACAAATCCCAGTGCAGCTTTGGCAGCTGCACGCCGTCGCGTTCTCATGTCCGGAATGCGGGAAATCTCGTCCTTCATGGCATCCAGCGCACCAAGGATACCTGTGAGGTCGAACGCAGGTTCATCCATGTCTAGCTCAGGTCCGGACCTCCCTGTACCCGTGTGAGGATCTCCCGCCGATTCAGGAGGTGCAGGCCGACTCTCTTCGCTAGGTGTTGCAGAGTCTGACAGGACGGCAAAAGCATCCGGACGGGCTGCATGCGCGGGGAGCGGACCAAATATTCGAGTTGCAGCGGCATGTATGTCATCCGTGCTAGGCAATTCCGAATCGAGATCCTCATTCAAACTGCTCTCCGTATTTTGTATTTCCCGGGAAGACGTAGTCGGCGCGGATTGGAATTCCGTAAAGTCATCATCAAATCCTTCGGCGTCTGTGGGTCCTTGCCGCGATGTTGAGTCCGCAGTGGACCATGCTTCGTCCAATTTTCCAGTCGGTTGTGCATTTGTATCATCATGTCCATCCTCAGGCAGCTGTCTGTAATTTTCATCGTCTTCTTCAAGCCATCTTTCCAGCATTTCCATTTCCCGTTGCATGTTTGTTTTACCGTCATTACCGGCCGCGTTCACGAGCGTTTCGTAATCAATATCGGTCTCATCAGTGTCTTCTCCCGTAGCGATTGAGGGCTCAGGACGTGATGTAAGTTTCGGACCTGTCGTCTCTGTTCGGACCATACTTGGCCACATTATCGTACTCAATGCATCGATAGCACGGTGAATCCCAGGAGTTCCTGCAACATGGCCATTAATGAATTAATTGCGATTCCATGACATAACTGTATGTCAAAATGCATACCTGCTGATGTAGCCAGACCAGCAGATTCGTCCGGAGTCTGTGTATGGCCTTCGACGTATTCAAAACCATGCTCAAAGAAGAAATCTTCAAGCTCTTCATCTGTAGTCGGCGCTGTACTGATAGCCAACGAAACCTCAGGACTATACGAGGATGTATGCTCTGCAACTTGCTTCATATGTGCTTTGAACGGCTGAGAGTGAAATAAGGACACAATCTGAATGAAACGATGCAGCAGAGCTCACTTCATTTTCTCCCCATGCATATATGATCGCCGGGACATCGTCAAGTTCAATAAATTCCAAGCCTTCGAGATGGATAGGGTGGAAATGAACCGGAGCAGTGTAGTATTTATTCGTGATTGTCCAATGGATCACTTCTGAGGATGGTTGGGCGTCGGTGGTGTCGCCAGAATATGTTTTGATGCCTAGCAGTCATTGAGCTGAATTGAATTCTCTACGCTGAGTTGCTGCAGCACTAACGCAGAGGACATACGGTTCGCGACCTCCCGCGACTTATCGACTGATGATGACACGACAACGATGCGACATGACGCTGAGGAAACGTCTGCATCCATGTTTGAGTGCAGTGCCTGTGGGTGGTCAACGCAGAGCATCAGATGCAGTGAAGATGATGAGCTAGCTGGTCACGATGCATGCCACAGGCGTCACAGACGAGTATGACGCCAATCTCTCTATTTTCTAATTTTTCACGTCTCCTTGCTTTCAGACGCCGTCCACTGTGCTCTGCGACATTGCCCTCGCCATCCGAAACAGTCCTGAATCCTGAATCTCTGCAGAAAACCCGTGCTCTTCGGTGTCCTTGCTTCATTGACACCCACCGTTGACTTGACGCGTCCAAACGCGTCGCCGACTTGACCTTCCTGATTCTGAGTACCGCCTTCCGCAAACGGGATGCCTCCGCCCGCTCCTCCTGGCATGTCTTCTTTCCAAGCGACGTTGACTTCCTCAAACATGTCGGCTCTTACTGACGCCCAGCTGCGAGCCGCAGTCAGTTCGTTGTCTAGTGCCGCTGCGGCGACATCATATTCGGGCGCAAAAGGTATGTGTAACGTGCCTGTTCTTTGTTCGACACCGGTCCAATAACCCTCATTAGGCGGTTTATTTGAACCAAAACAATACACCGTGCCTACGTTTGATTCTAAGAGATGGCAAGGAAGTGCGACGCCGACGGGTAAAACTGCCCCGCCGCGTCAGCGTAAAGTGGCTAGGGGGACGCCAACAGCTTCAACACCAGCACCAACAACCAGTTATGCGCAAACGCAACAAGCAGTACCGCGTCCCGCTCCAGCAACGTTACAACCCCCTGCACCGCAAGTCGCACGATCACCGTTACCAACTACGCCGCAAGCTCTGACAACGACGTATGCGTCGCGGCTACGAACAGGCGCGACTCTCCTTATGCAGCCCATCCTGGCGTCTACGTCAAATTCAACTTTAGGCGCTGGTCGAACAGGAACACGGCGCGGCGGTGTCATCAACTATGCCGAACCTGACTCGGGTGATGAAGTGGTTGAGCCAGACGCTGGGGAGAAGGACCGGGACTCTGAGGATTCAGACTTCATTGCAAGTGGTGGCTTGCGCACGTCCGTACGCGCTACACGCAGGATAGGTCCGAATGGATTTTATCAGTACTCTTTCTCGGGGAGTCCTGCTCCACAGGCTGGGCAAGGGAGGCTGGAACTTGATCAGAGTTACCTGGGGATGGAACCTCCTTCAAAATTCATAAAACCGAAGAGGGCCGAGCCGACGCGCCATGAATATCCGTAAGTCAAACTCTGCATCGTTATCGTCATCCCGTAATTCAGTACTAAAGTATTTTAATAGCTCTCAAGAAGCGTTAGAAAACCAGGCTTTGAAACCAGTCGCTCTTGTACCAGTTCGTGTCGAGTTTGAAACAGACACGCATCGGATACGGGATTGCTTCATGTGGGACCTCAATGATGATCTTATCAAACCGGAATCATTTGCGCGAATATTCTGTCAAGACCTTGACTTGCCGACTTCTTCATGGGTAGAAACGATATCAAACCAAATTCGAGCTCAGGTAGAAGAATATGAGGGATTAGCGACGATGGACCTTGGTTCAAGTGCCTATGGCTATGAGGAAGTGAATTCGGAAGAGGCGATGGATGTGGATGTACCGGAATGCCGAGTTATTCTGAGTGTACGTTCACTAGTTCGTCTTTGCCTCTCTCCATTCTTGTTTTAATTTGAGGAACAGATTGATGTACAAATCGCTACCTACCACCTTATGGACCACATTGAGTGGGACCTATTATCTCCTCTAACACCCGAGGCCTTTGCACAACAACTATGTGCAGATATAGGTCTCTCAGGCGAGGGCATACCAATAATCGCTCACGCCCTACACGAAGAAATCCTCAAACACAAAAAGGACGCTATCGAATGGGGTGTCATCGGCGGAGAAACTACTTCTCGGGATGTCCAAGATGACACTCCCACAGATAAAGATAAAAAAGAAAAAAGCTCCTTGAAAGACAAGACAGGACTGGGATTAGGTCCAGGAGCTTGGAGTCGGCCACCGCGAGATGGGTTGGGGCGAGGTCCGCGTGCATTGAAAAGTGTTTGGAAAGATTGGAACGAAGCAGAGGAATATGCGAGTCGGTTTGAGGTACTTACGGCAGAGGAAGTTGAGAGGAGGGAGATTGAACGTGAGAGGGCCAGTCGGTACGTTCTTTTACTTTTTTTTTCCTTGTTAAATTGAAATTACTCACTAAGACGGTATTACTCATTATTCACGCCTTGCTTTGCTCTGGCATGTGGAATATAGACGACTTCGGAGGGAAACGTCCAAGTTTCAGTTCAGCTCGCGAAGACGGAGATAGGCCTGTCGATTGCGCTAATGGCGTTGATTTTGTTATTCGTTATTCATCCATTTTTGATATTTATCGGTATTCTTTTGACATTCTTGTCTCTTTGTTGAGATAATACACTTTTTTTGAGACTAGTTACTCTCGTGCCAGCGCGCGTCGAGTTTGAAATGGATACACATATTAGACACGGGATTGCTTCATGTGGGACTTTAATCCGCCCTGATCTTATCAAACCGGAATCATTTGCTCGAATATTCTGTCAAGAGTCAAGACTTTGATTGACCGACTTCCTCATGGGTAGAAACGATAGCAAATTAAAGTCGAGCCGAGCTGGAAGAATATGAGGGATTAGCGACTATGGGCCTTGGTTCGAGTGCGCATGGCTATGAAGAAGTGAACTTGGAAGAAACGATGGATGTGGATGCACCGGAATGCCGAGTTATTCTAAGTGTACGTGTACTTCTTCGCCTTTCGCTAATCATTCTTGTTTTAAATTGAGAAACAGATTGATGTGCACATCGCTACCTCCACCTTATGTAGGTCTCTCGACGAGGGCACACCAACAATCGCGTATGCTCTACACGAAAAATACTCAAACACAAAAACGACACCATAGAATGAGGTGTCATCAGTGGGGAAATTACTTTGCAACAGACACAACTAGGGGCAAAGACAAGAGGGTAAAGAGTTCTTTGAAGGACAAGACAGGTCTTGGACTGGTCCAGGAGCTTGGGGTCCGCCTCCACAATATGGGTGGGGGCGAGGTCCGCGTGCTCTGAAAAGTGTATGGAAAGATTGGAACGATGCAGAGGAATATGCGAGTCGGTTTGAGGTACTTACGGCAGAGGAAGTTGAGAGGAGGGAAATTGAACGTGAGAGAGCTAGTCGGTGCGTTCTTTTACTTTTTTTTCCTTGTTAAATTGAAATTACTCACTAAGACATTATTACACATTATTCACGCCTTGCTTTGCTCTGGCATGTGAAATATAGACGACTACGGAGTGAAACATCCAAGTTTCAGTTCAGTTCGCGAAGACGGAGATAGGCCTGTCGATGGCACTGATGGCGTTGATTTTGTTATTCGATTTATATTTATCGGTATTTTTTGGCACTCTTGTCTCCTTGTTGAGATAATACATCTACACCGTTTTGCGGCGCCACAGGAGCCACTAACTGTCTTCCTGGATGATAAGGATGAAACGCCTCCGCCATGTGCGAACCCACAAATCGCACCAAGTCACATCCGTGTCCGAGTCTTGCAAACTTATCCACAGTTCCCATCTCTGTCCGTGTCTTCTAGCGACTTTTTTCGTCTCAAATTGTCGAAGTGTTTGCTCAAAATAGAATTTACCGCTTTGAACGGCCATTTCTTAACTGTTTAGACGAATAGGACGAGCGCATTTTGGACTTCCGTGTTGCCAAGGCCTAGTCAGCATTGTTTCGACTTCTCTAATCTTCCATTCAAATATCTCGAGTTTGAGAAAATACGGTGCGTCGGTCAGCACGAGATAATAATTCGTGCTCACGAATTGGTCTGTTAACAGACAAGTTATTACCTGAATAGCATTGTTGTTTGAATGTTTCGACCTCTCTAATCTTCCATTTAGATTTCCCGATGTTGAGAAAATACGATGTGTCGGTATGATACAGATCCGTGCTCACGAAGTGGTTTGTTAAGAGACAAGTCCTTGCCCGAATGACATCGTCTCGAGCTCTCTAATCTTCCATACAGATATCCGGCCCCTGAGAAAATACGACGTATTGCACGCTAGAACATCGCAAACTTGGCAGGCGTGCCGTTTTACTATGGAAATACTAATTTGTGCTCACGAAGTGGTTTATTGTACGGACAAGGTCTTGCCCGAGTGCCCGAGTAAAGTGGTATAAATCGAAGGTGAATTCATGAAGCAAAGAGGACAAAAAACTGATACTCGCAGAGATGGTTCAGCAACCTACACAACTCGTTCTTCCAGACCTCTTCTCCTTATGTCCTTTTCCATGGAGTGGACCTAATCCACACTACTCTCCCTCCAACAGACAAACGACCGAATGGGTACTTAACTCTGGTGTCTTCGCAGACGATGCTGGTATTCGAGCACGTTTGGACGCTACGATGCCTGAGATGATTGGAGCGTATACTTTTCCTTATGCTGATGGAGACAACCTACGGATCGTCAATGATTTCATTATGATACTATTTGTGTGGGACGAGATGACGGATGTACAGGATGAGAATGGTGCTAGCGAGACTCGTAATGCTGTGGTTAGGGCCTTGACTGGCCAATCTGGCGATGGTTCTCCACTGGACCGTATTACAAGAGAGTACGTTGTCATTATCTTAATTCTTATTGCAATCGGACTTGTCCTGAATGTTTAATAATTCTTTGTAGCTTCATGAGTCGGGTACCCTTCCCTTCTGACGCAGTCCGTAAACGATTCATATCCCATTGCATTGAATACATGGACGCAACGATAGAGGAAGCATCTCTTCGTGAGGAAGGTGGTGTGCTCAGCATAGAAGAATACCTCACTTTCCGACGCAACTCTGGGGCCGTTCGTCCTTGTTTTGACCTTATTGAGGTCGTCTTGGGTATTACTCTGCCACGGGAGGTACTGGAAGACCCGAACTTTGTACGGGCTTGGGATGCAGCGAATGATATGGTTACCTGGTCAAACGCATGTCTTCTCTCCTTCTCATTTACATATCATAGGGAAAGTGTTGCTAATAATGAGACCCGCATAGGACATTTATTCATTCGCACTGGAATATGCACGCGGAATCGAAGGGTATAATGTAATTAACATCATAATGCAAGGCAACAGCGACAAATTCCTCAACATCCAAGAGGCTATGGACCGAGTTGCAATATACTTCAAGCAGTTTGGGGAGACATTTTTCATCTGCACGGAGGGACTTCTCCGTACTCATTCTTCGTCTTCGTCTATTGGTTCCGAGAAGATCGATGAAGCTGTCCGCGCATATATGTTTGGATTGGAACAGTGGGTGTATGGGAACCTTTCATGGAGTTTTGATACGAAAAGATACTTTGGTGGGTTGAATGAAGAGGTGAAGAGGACCGGTGTCGTGAAGCTACTTCAGCATAATTCTGTGGCATGAATTGTTAGTCTAGGTTTTTTTTGGTATTGTAACACAATTGAAAATAATTTATCGTACCTTGAGGAGCTGAAAACAAGAGTGCAAATGATGTCCTGTAAGAGTTATAATTCACAGCACATAGGCCTTGCCCAATAGGGCATGCATGATACTAGCCTAGTAAAGGAAGGTTCAGCGCAAGTTGGACGGAATGACATCATATCCAATTCTAAAAATACTTGCTTCCTCACGAGGTGCAAGTCGGGACGAACGGACCGTCGAACCTGTCTCCAGAAATACACAGATTCGAGAGCGATTCAATTATGGTTCTACTACCACTACCTTGGATGCATATTACAAAGGGTGGTGCAATGCAAGGCACCTTTACGGACGATCGCTGGTTACCACCATCTCCAGTTTACATATCAAAACAGTGAAGCCTGACAATGTCTGCTCCTCCACAGACGTACGTTACTCTTAACAATGGTGTCAAGATGCCTGCAATCGGTGCGTTTGATTACATACATATCAACATATCATTAAATATCAAAGATAATTATATTATAACGATTGATTAGGATTGGGATGTTGGTCTGGTCTGACCGACGAACAGCATGAGGCGGCACGTCCTTGGATTCTCTCAGCTCTCAAAGTTGGTTATAGGCACCTTGATACTGCGCATGATTATGGTACAGAAGGTGCAGTTGGTAAGGCTGTCAGGGAGTCTGGTATTCCTCGAGAGGAGATCCATGTAACCACCAAACTGCCGTGAGTATGTCACTTGGACGCAGTCTTATTTGATTCTCATATTGTTGTGATACATATAGTCTCCATCACCATGCGAGGGTTGCCGATTCTATCGAGCAGTCGCTCACAAATGCGGGGTTTGATTATTACGACCTTGTGAGATACACCTCTTTCTTTGTATTTATTTAAAAAATAAAATCAACCGATATCTGATATAGTGGTTGATGCACTGGCCCCAAGCGATGGCAAACATCGATGACAAGCCAAACCCTCGTTACCCTGGTCCGAATGGAGAGCCTGACAATGGTGACTTCATCATGGATGACAAGACTAGTTTCAACCAGACGTGGACCGATATGGAGAAGATATACCAGTCGGGGAAAGTGAAAGCTATCGGTGTCAGTAATTTCAGTGTGAAAAAGTGCGTTGTTTTTCACGCTATTCCAATTGGACTTAAACATATGAATGAATGATGGACTTATAGTTTAAAGAAGCTTCTGCAAACTGCAAAGATCATCCCAGCGGTAAACCAGGTTGAGATGCATCCTCATCAAACGCAACCTGAATTACTGGAGTTTTGCCGGGAGAAAGGGATTATCCTGACCGCCTATCGCCCGACTGGTTTCCCAAAGGTTGCGGATGATCCGACAATGATTAAGCTCGCCGAAAATTACAAAGTCTCCCCAACGCAGATTAATTTGGCATGGGACCTTGCAAGAGGAACAACTGCGATTCCTAAGAGTACTAACGAGGGAAGACAGAGGGCAAACTTACTGGTACGTCTCGTATTTGGGCAAAATAAATCTGGCGATTATTAAAAGCGGGTTACTTTAGGAACTTCCAACACTGTCAAAGGAGGATATTGAGCTGATCAACTCTCTGAACAAGAATGAACATTATTGCGGCTATCCTGAACCACGGGAACGAAATGGAGAGAAGCTGGTCTTTGGTTGGACATACACTCAGATGGGCTGGTGAATACAGAGACGGGAAGCATATATAAATAAAGGAATCAGTTGTACCCGTGACATGAGGTTGAGATATCGACTCGGATCCTCTTGTATGCGTTGCTTTGGAAGAAGGAGGAGTCAAATTGAATTGTTGTTGCGGAGTCTGAAAATCGACGCGTCCAGTGAAATTCCACGCGTGCTTGACGATTTTCACGTCGCTACCGTTCACTTCATCGCTCGATGTTATGCCGAAAATCTCGGCCAGCAACGACTTGATATCATATTATACAAATAACGGCCGTCGCTCATGCATACTTTACGCTTCCTACGATGCAAAACCTTTGCGCCAAATGAGAATGGACCGAATATCCATCTCGTTCGTTGGTTAACTAAAGGTATGGAGTTTAATCATAGTTTTCAGGAACTGATTCTCGAATTACTTTTTTTCCTCCTTCGTATTTGCATAGCAAAGAACGGCGTTGTTAATGACGAGCTCTTAATAGGACATCTACTCATTTGCACTAGAACATGCACGGGGTATTGAAGGGTACAATGTGATCAACATCATAATGCAAAGCAACAACAACAAATCCCTCACTATCCAAGAGGCTATGGACCAGGTTGCACTATACTTGAAGCAATTTGGGGAGACATTCTTTGCCTATACAGGGGAATTTCTCTGTACACATTCTTCGTCTTCGTCTTTCGATTCTAAGAACGGTGAAGCCGTCCGTGCATATTTGTTTGGATTGGAACAGTGGGTGTAAGGAGATTTGTTATGGAGTTTTGATGCAAAGAGGTATTTTGGCGTGTTGCATGAGGAGGTGAAGAGGACTGGGGTCGTGAAGCTGCTTCAGTGTAATTCTGTGGCATAAAACTATTCATACAGAATGTGATCATAGAATTTAAAAAAAGATACTGAGCATATATATTAGTAATTGTAGGGTAATTTGTTATTGGTTTATGATATACCCAACAAGGTACAGATTCTAGTTTAGTACAGTACAGTGTACACAATGAAGCTTCTCGTGCAGATTGGACGGAATGACATCATGCTTAGTTCTAAGAATAGTAGTATAAGTTCGCTTACCCGATTGGTGCGGGCCGGGACCAACGGGCCGTCGATCGAAATCTTGTCCGCTGCCAGAAATACTTACGCAGGTTCGAGAGCAACTCAATTATGGCTCTACTATACTTCCTTCGGTGTAATTACAAAGGAGAGTGCAACGCAAGGCACCTTCACAGACAGTTACAAGTTACCATCACCTCTAGTCTACATATCAAACAGTGATTCGTGAAGCTTGGCAATGTCTGCCCCTCCTCAGACGTACGTTACTCTTAACAATGGCGTCAAGATGCCTGCTATCGGTGCGTTTCATTATATCCATACCATTGAATTATAAGGACCAATATATATTGTTATAATGATAAGGACTGGGATGTTGGTCCGGTTTGACCGACGAACAGCACGAAGCAGCACGTCCTTGGGTTCTCTCAGCTCTCAGAGTTGGCTATAGGCACCTCGATGCTGCACATGATTATGGTACAGAAGGTGCAGTAGGTAAGGCTGTCAGGGAGTCTGGTATTCCTCGCGAGGAGATTCATGTAACCACCAAGCTGCCGTAAGTATTTCAATTCCCTTGGACACACTCTTATTCAATTCGCATCATGTTGTAATGCATATAGCCTCCATCACCATGCGAGAGTTCCCGATTCTATCGAGCAGTCGCTCGGGAATGCAGGGTTTGATTATTATGACCTTGTGAGATACACCTATTTCTTGTTTTAAACATTTGTTCACAAAATTTAATCGACTAATATCTGATACAGTGGTTGATGCACTGGCCTCAAGGAATGGCGAACATCGACGACAAACCGAACCCGCGTTACCCTGGTCCAAATGGAGAGCCCGATCAGGGGGATTTCATCATGGACGACAAGACGACCTTCAACCAGACGTGGGCCGACATGGAGAAGATATATGAGTCAGGGAAAGTGAAAGCTATCGGTGTCAGTAATTTCAGTGTGAAAAAGTGCGTTGCCTTTCACGCTCTTTCAATTGGACTTCAACATATGAATGATGGACGTATAGCTTGAAGAAGCTTCTGCAAACTGCAAAGATCATCCCAGCGGTAAACCAGGTTGAGATGCATCCTCACCAAACGCAACCTGAATTGCTGGAGTTTTGCCGGGAGAAAGGGATTATTCTGATCGCCTATTCCCCAACTGGTTACGCAAAGGTTGCAAATGATCCGACAATAATTAAGCTCGCCGAGAAGTATAAGGTCTCTACAGTGCAGATTAACTTGGCTTGGGATCTTGCAAGAGGAACAACTGCCATTCCCAAGAGTACTAATGAAGGCAGACAGCGGGCAAACTTACTGGTACGTCTTGGATTAAGGTATAATATTTCCAACGAGTATTGAAAAATGTATCGTCTCAGGAACTTCCGACACTATCTAAGGAGGACATTGAGCTAATCAGTTCTTTGAACAAGAACGAACATTACTGCGGTTATCCTGGTCCACGGGAAAGAAATGGAGAGAAGCTGGTCTTTGGTTGGACATACACTCAGATGGGCTGGTAGACACAGAAGCAAAGAGCAAGTTAATAAAGGGGAGGTTGTGCGTGTACATGACGTTGGGATAGTAGCTTGTGCCTATGCTTTAATCTGTCGCCTTGGAAGTAACATTAGATGTAACGTTGGTGCAGGAGGGAGAGGAATCAAATTGATTTGTTGCGGAGCTCGAAAATCGACGCGTCTTACGAGAAATTCCACACGTGCCTGACAACTTTCACGTTGCTACCGCTCACCCAATTGCTCGATGTTATGCTGAAAATTTTCTCGAGTCTCTGTCGACAACGTACATCACATTATCTCATACAAAATATCAGCCGCCGCTCACGTACACGTTATGTCTCCTACGATGCAAAATCCTTCGTACCAAATGAGAATGGACCGAATATCCAACTCGTTCGTTGGTTAACGAAAGGTATGTGGAATAATCTTTATATTCATGGAAAGTACTGATGTACTGTTGTGTCAGTAAGAAATGGAAAACGAGGGCATCCCAAACGTGGAGAATGGACCATATAAGGCTCGCGCATTTCAGCATGCCTTTAAGGCATTAGACGCACTACCTCAAGCCATTACTTCTGGCGAGGAAGCTTTAAAGGTGCGTTTACTAAAGCATGTCTCTCGTCAGATTTTTACTCAGTAAATTTCAGGTTGTTGGTGTCGGCAAAGGCATCGCGCGCAGAATAGATGTATATCTAAGTCAGGGTGCTGAGGTGCGTGTCCACCGTTATTTTGTCGTTCACGAGACAAGTGATAATGACGTTCTCAGGGATCTTCTCCAAAGCCAGCTGCTCCTCCAAAGAAAACACCTGAAGATATCGAGCGAGAAAGGACGCTCTTGGAGTTTCGACGTGTACCGGGGATCGGGTAATTCCTGAGTTTTCACCAGAAACATGGACATAATTTTTTTTCTAACTGCCTACTTTTAGACAGGTTAAAGCCAAGAGGCTTTATGACGCTGGCTGCCGCTCGCTTGATGACCTTCGAAATCCGGAGCACTTCAAGAGCTTGTCTGCTCCGATCCGAGCCGCTCTCGACTATGTTGACCATTTGAGCGAGAGGGTGACTCGAGCTGAAATTGAAACAGTCACGGTGCGCTCTTTGTCGTTTCTCAAAGCAGGGCCGTTTGCTTATATGTGTCATCGCCGTTCGTAGAACATTATCGGGCCTTTAATTTCTTCTGAAACTAGAATGCATGCAGTAGGTAGCTAGTGCGTATCTGAAGTACAATTTCTGTGTGCCATGCTTAATCCCTTGAACAGCCGACGTGGTCTACCATCATGCGGTGATGTCGATATAATTTTCTTCCATCCTTCATGTACCTACGTTCCTCGACCTGGAGAGAAAACGATGTCATGCGACTCGTCCTCCGCATCCTCCACAACCCCAGCGACTAAACGGCGCGGTCGGCCAGCAAAGCATGTCACGCCCTCACAAGTTAAACAAGATACACTTCTGCGAGAACTTGTTTTACGGCCCTTGGAACGTGCCGGTCTGCTTGCTGCGACCTTAACGGAGGGTTCTCGAAAATGGCAGGGTATTGTGCGTATTCCCTTAGAAACTGCTACTTCTCAACCGGCTTCCGGCAATGGAAGAGCGAATTGCATTTACCGTCGAATGGACTTGTCGTACGTACCAGTTCCATTATCTACATGTCCTACATATAATTTTTAATTTTTATTCCAGGTTATATCCAACTCTTTCCGAAGGCGCTGCTTTACTTGCCACTACAGGCGACGCAGATTTCAACGCTCACGTCCGCAGATGCGCGTCCAAGCAAGGTTTACTCCTGAACGAATTCGGGCTCTGGAAGTTCTGTCCTCAATCATCACCCGAAACTGAAACAGAAAATACATCATCTTCCAAAAATTCCGAAAACGTAACGGGATCGAATTCGGACGCCGAGGGTCGATGGGAACTCGTAGCGAGTAGTACGGAGAAAGAGATACTGGATGAACTCGGCGTGGAGTACGTCGGGCCTGAAAGGCGTAATTTTACTTTCGTGGTGAGCAAGTCGAAGCAGGGGTCAATGTTGAAGTTGCAGAGGGCGGTGGTTAAGGCTCGGAAAGCCAAGTTAAAATGAAAATTTCTTTATCTTAGGTAGAATACTAATGATGAGATCTAATTGATAATAATACTACTCTATGTATATGGATTGGACAAAGATTATTGAATTAATTAATACCAAATGCTTCTCGTCCTGTGAGCGGGAAGTATCTCCTGAGTGGTAACTCCTTCGATGACGTCCTGGCCGCGCTCGATACTCTTCGCAAGGTCCCATAGATAAAAATCGATCAACACGCTGCTCACTTCCTTACTCTCACCATCTCCCAGCGCAGTGGTATCCGAGGTAGAACGAAGTCGAAAAATCTCATCCCTCACAGCTTCAACAGCCAATATACTAGCAGCACGGATACTCAGTTCTTCCCTACTACCAGGTGGGAAGTTCACCTTTGCCTGGAGTTGTTGAATGAGTTCGGGTGGGTAGACGAGGATACCGAGGTGGTGTAAGATTTGTGGGACGCGGTAGTCTGCGAACATCGTGAGTTCGTGTACGCCGTTAGGGAAGAATGGGTGTGGTTGTGGTTGTAATTGCGAGTGTGGAGAAGAGAGTGGGTAGAAGGCTGCCCAGGTCTCTGCGACGAGGATTTGTGCGCGTTTCCAGAAATACACTTCGGTGATGTAAGAACAAGATAGGTGGTTAGTGAAAGTAGGACAGAGGAAGGTGGGACAGTAAGAATAGTATATGTACCTGTTCGACCATTGTACACTACTTCGTCACGGAAAGAAGGGAATGTCTCGGTGATCATTTGTACGAGCTGTAGAGCCGTCCCACGTCCCGACCCACCGTGTCGTCTCGCAAATTCATCCAAGAATCCTTGGAAGCTACCTCCAAATTGCTACATATACGAGAACCATTTCAGAGTGTTGTTTTGATATATCATATAAAGGGGACTAGTAGCGAACCTCGCATAAAATTGCCCCATTCTCGCGCATGACGGCAATCCGCTCCCTTAACAGAGGAATCCCCTCAGTACATTGTGGAGCTGGTAAGAATATAGATGCTATGAGGTTGTCTGGGCATCGTTCGATGGATGAATAGAAGAATGGGTCGGTTATTGGGATGTTGGCCTCCAAGGCTAATGAGTCATGCATCCAAGTATTAATATCGGAATATATTCATCAGTAGGAAGACTTTATGAATGCAGAAGAATTAACGAAGTGCAGCACACCTCGATCAATAGCAGCCACTAAACTCCAATAACCCGTCCAAATGCGTCTTTCCTCACTATCCCACCCAGCACGCCATTCTATACCAAACCGTTCACATACACCATTTTCATTGCCTTCCTTCTCAGACCAGAAGGAAAAGTTGAGCGAGGAGATGAGGAAGATCCAGTCTAGGACTTGACGCGTGCGAGGATCCGACGGGGAGAATGTTTCTGGTGGACAGAGGTGTAGTGCGTGCGTGCGCCAGGTTGACGGTGTGTATGTCTCTTCGGTGAGTTTATGGGAGACCTAGGTGACGCACGAAACACATTAGCAATAGCAGAAGAGAAAAACATAAGAGATTGGATACGTACGTATTTAGCAGCGTTCGAGATACCAGTATCGTCTAATTTCACGAGGTCTGTCTTCTATTTATAATTATTTTTCTGTCAGGACTGCGTTTTGTGAATGCGTGAAGAAATTACTCACTTCAAATGCGAACTTCGCACTCTCTACAACAGGGTTTTTTATCAGCTCACGAACGTCAACGAACTCCAACAGCTCCTTCTCGTTAATTAGTTCGTCTTCTACATTTTCTACGTTCGATGAAAACGTAGTCAAGTCAGACAGAATCATTTTTGGTCGGGTGTTGTGTTATTGTAGCACAAGGAAAAAAAAATAAGCTAGAGCCCAAGCAAGAGATATACGTAGCAGTAGACAGGAGAGATTAATCGATGAGATATGATAACAAGATACAGGAGATATGAAAAGCAAGAAGAAAGGAAGAGCGCGTATTAGGCGGATGACATGGAGGTTCGTGGCGTCGTCATTGTTAGAATGAAAATTTTTACCTTTTTGAGGAGACGGGCGCTTACGAATATCAATAACCTTTTAGCGTGGCGTCTCGACTCTTCTCCGAGATCTTGCCGAGATCACGTAACACTTCAGTCACGGGACCGTGTCGCTACATTAGAAGACCATTTGTTAAAGACAAAGCAAGTGCGAGCAGTGAACACGACTTTATGTATTTTTACGTCTCTAATATGATCGTGGCGATGGTTACGACAAATAAGATATGTAGACATAAGGAGGATCTGCGTATCGGCCAATCAAGCTATCTTCATTGTATGTTTATTCCACGATACTGTACCCATCTGTATGGGTACAACCGTAACGTGTAACGCAGGGGTGGTTTGGTTGCTAGCAGTAACGCGTAACGCATAGCAGTAGTTGCTTTCCCTTAAGGAGCGTTACATAGTTTTAAGCGAGCATTATATTATATAAGACAATTCAAAGTTTTGTTACTTTTGTATACTACAAGTGTTAGAAAATTTGAAAAACTTATTGGATTGTTACGATTGAATTTATATACTAATACTAATGTAGTATAGTAACTTCCGGCAACGTCCGTCTGGTTGTCTGTATTAGCAACTGTAACGCGTCCACATAGTTAGGTTTCCAATTTCCACCGGTAACGCACTCTGCCTGGTTGTACCCATACAGATGGGTACAGTAGTCGCATGAAAAAACATACGTAGCTCCCAGCACTTAGCCAAGCCAGAAAGATCATGCGTGGACCAACTGCATACGTTGGAGTAAATCTGCACTGTGTCCGAGATAGCCGTAACAGTGGTATACGTCCCGGCTGGATAAGACAAAATGAACTTATACCATGGGTACTATGGGTGCTGATCTCATGGTCTTTGTGAGCGTCCGTCGATACATGCGGTATCTTTGGGTTCAAATATGTAGCCGTTACGTTCCCCATAGTAGGAGAGCGTGTCCGCAAATAGGAAGGAATACTGGACGAAAGTATTTTTGGTTCGTGTTGTTCCATTTTCCGTGTGTCGGAAATGAGTCTCGAGAATGAGAATGAGGGTATAAGGCGGAAGTGATAAAATAGATGGAAGGTGACCGGAGAGCGTATAGCCGTTTGGTGAGCTTCTTGCTGGATTCGGAAGAAATTCATCCAAGATGTGCCACCCATGTGATGCACGATCATTCAGCTGATAGATGCAAGAGACCTCGATAGAGAATGGTTAACAAATGATAGATACGTGAGTGGAAGTCTAGTGTATACCAAACATTAATGAAATGATTGTGCTTGAATGGTTCGACTGGTGTTGATGGCCACGCACTATCGCTATCCCATCTGTCGATTTCACAAGAAGTGGATTCATCAATTGAACAGTTTTACTGCGTCGGAAACGCAATCGCAAGAACTGTTCGTGTTGTTTGTTCCGGAGTTTCACCTCGTTGATGTTCGTCCACTTCGAAATCCTCGAGTAAGCAAGGCTGACGGTTTACGGTATTTGCCGGACACGTCGAGTTGAGGGTCCTTTGGGACATATGCAGCGTAGTTTTTGTGTTGTTCTGCCACGTAAAGCTCGCTCGGGGGCAGTCGTCGCGAAAGGAGAGAAAAGGGCGCGAAAGGAATTTATTTTTGGGTATCTGAATAACGGGGGAGCGAAGAAAAGGTGATATTGATCATGAGAGCAGTAGCAGTCGCCCATCGCCCATCTCCATCTTTGGTCATCCAGTTCACGCGACGGGTCTCTTGGTCTCCTACCTCCACCATCTCCCTCTCTTCGTCTTCGTCTACCTCTTATCTCGTACCCAGGTCTGCGACGGTGTCTACGCGCAGTTCTGAGTGTCGAATGCAAACGACGAGTGAAAGGATCAAGCAGTAAAAAAGAAAAACGAAAATGATGGTGGATTTCGGACATCTGCCGCGTGAGCATCGCACTCGGCTTCTTCTTCCCGTCCGACCGTCTCTGACTGATCAATCCTCCTCTCCTCTCCTCTCCTTCCCTCTCCCTCCTTTCTCCCTCTCTCTCCTCTTGACCATGTCCCTTCATCGGTCACGACTGGTAGGCATCCTGCTCGCCATGTTACTAGCGGTGGCGTTCGCCCGGGCTAGCTCAATTGGTGCCCGCAGTCCGCAGGATCCAGACGACGATAATGACGGTGATGAATCCGGGTCTCTTCACTTCTACACCCCGACGCCATCTCTCGCGGCCGGCGCAGCCGCTCCTACTCAGACGGTAACGTTCACGCTCGGTGAGCTTCCTGATACAAGCGTGTGTGGCCAAAGCACCATTACCTGTGAGTTTGCAAAAATACAGTGCATCTATAATACATATACGACTCATTTGATGCAGGGAATTACGTCGGGCCTACATACTATGTGATGGCACTCTCCGTTATGCCCTACTTTGTGAAGGACTCTTCTGACGACATCCCCGTTGTGATTGGGACATTGAATGGTGGCCTTGGTATTGGGAAGTACACCTGGTCACCGGTTAACGTCTCCGAAGGACAATACAATTTAAATATCACCATCCCAAATCTTAGCATATCGTATATCTCGGAGCCATTCTACGTCGCGAATAGCTCTGATCACTCCTGCCTGGTCGGTTCCTCATCGACTACGCCTTCTCAACCATCTTCCACCGGGTCCCCATCAGCAAGTACATCTGCTGGTGATACTTCTGGCGGTGCAACAGATGCTCCCGTCATTGGTGCTGTCAGTGGTTCATCCATGTCTCGTGGAGGCATTGCTGGTGTTGTGATTGGAGTTCTGGTCTTCGTGGGTGCACTGGTCGCTATCTTGCTATTACTCTGGCGGCGCCGCGCGAGTAGAATTATGGGCGCCCCTCGAGGCGGCTTATTTGAAAAGCGTCGTCCGAAAGGTGCCGTCTCAATTGGTAGCAGGGGTGGATCATTTTCTTCCGCACATGGTGTCCCTCCACGAGGTTTAGGATCGACGTTTGGTACATCGGCACACTATAATCTGAACGACCCTTCAAATAGTGCACTTGGACATGGTATTTCTGAGGACGATATAGGAACGCAATCGCTCTCTGGAGAGAAACCATTAGCTCTTGCCCCCGCCGAACTTGGGATGATCCCTCCTGTCCACCGCAAGCCGCACGCATACAGGGACTCCCTTGGCTCAGTGGCAACAAGCTCGACTACGGCAGCAGGCTCGCCAATTAATAAACACCTGCGACATTCGGGCCCACTTTATACGTCAGATCCATTCGCTTCCAGTCCACCCACGCCGAGGGTATCAGGAGATTATCAAAGGTCATTAGGTAACCAGAGTCAAGTACCCGTGGCTCTTTACCACCCTTCCTCTATCGAATCGACTCCACGCACGTATGGATCTCCTGGCGTGCCTCGCGATATCTCAATTACGTCTTCCCTACCCGATTTCGATTTTGAACGGGATGCTGCCTCGCCTTTCGCAGCTGCTGCTGCACCGGCAATTTCACGCCGTGCACCTCCACCACCCCCGGTTTCAGCGCCAAGCGCCACACAACCTACACGGCGTTCAACACGTAAACCCGTGCCTGTTTACGAACCTTCCGTAGCAGGCGAAACGCTTGAGCTCGTTGAGCCGTCAACTCCACGTTCGACCGGAACAGCATCGTCATACTACAACAGCGGCACAGCACAACGGTCCAGTGTGTCTCTAGCACAGTCTTCGGGAGGGAATGATTGGTCTTCGGCTGCAGCTCATTCGCACTCTCCGCCTTCTGGAGCCTCTCCGATTAGCTCTGGTTCGTATGGCTCGTACGGGAGCGGACATTCGCTTGGTAGTTTGGGTCGTGGTGACTTGCCCGACCTGAACCACAAGTCAAGCTTTGGAGAACGTCAGATGCACGTTATCATGCCGGACCCTCCACCACGCGAGATGCAATAAATAATCCAATCAAGGCTAAACTGTATAGACCTTCTGATTGTTTGATGAAAGTAGCTGGCCTGCGCTTCTCTTCACTCAAATATTCACATCGGCTACTGGATGTAATGCTTTCTAGGGATGGAGTTCTGTGTTAGTATGTTGTTTACCCTTTTTCTATTTTCGCAACTGTGTATTATTCCCCCGTCTTGCTGTCCAACATTCTACTTGCTTTTAACGCTTCTTTTATTGACTTGATAGGACCTCTTCTCTCCCTCCTTCCTCCGCCTCTACCTCCATTCTCCTCAGTACCACGCTCTTCTTGATCCTTTTACCCTTCACCCTTATTTTGCTGTTTACGTATCGGATACGCAATTTTTTCTATCTACCTCGCCCCCCCACTGTTCTGCTAAAACCGGTTTAATGTGTGAATCTATGTATTGGAATGCGTAAATGAATTTTCATGTTGTACGTGTGCCCTTCTCATAATTGGTGGCCTGCAAGCTGGTTGCTAGGAGTATTGTGTGTACATCGACGCAATCTTGAGTTTGTAGAGAGAAATTTGATTATAATCACAGTACAAATTCTTAACTACGAGGAGAACAACAGGGGAAAGTGGGGCAAGTCGATACATAAGGTCAATTCAGGAGCTACTGTCCATCGTTCGGTCAAATTCCCGCTATGGGACTGGACGTATTTAGGCCTTCTCGTCGTGTTTCTGTTCGAAGTACTCCTTCGCAGACATTTCGCCCTTGAGGATACGTTCGCCCGTCTCTTTCGTTTCAGGCTACATATCATGATATGTATAATTAGAAGTTGTACTTTGGAGATACACGACATGTTCATACCTTTTTTAGAACAGAACCTCGGATGCTCTGCAGCGAGTTCGGTCAGTAAATGGATGTTCCTCCTTTGAAGGTACTGGTTAATGAACACTGCCAACCTTTGCATAGCCTGAAAGATCAAATCGATTTCAGAAATACATTCTTCTCTACAGTGTTGGACTTAACTTACCAACCATCTGGTCCTTAAACGGGACCTTATCACCCTCGTGTACCGTCGTTCCAGATCCTGGTTCAGGTGCACCTACGTCGTACCAAAGAAATAGCACACGTAAACGACTGTTTTGACATTAAATGAAGGAATGAGTTGTACGGACCCTGTTGAGCGGGTGTGGCAACAGGCTCTTGTTGAGTTGCGTTCGGGTCTGGGTGGTACAGTTCTGAAGGCATCTGAAGAAGTCGCAAGTGGCAATAAGCTACATATTCTATGCGAATGGCTCGGACAGTGAACATACCATGACGCCAGGTTGGCCGGTTGCAGGCGAACCAGAGGCAGCAGTCGACATTGTATCAATATAAAATTAAACGGGCAATATCGACGAGCTGGTAGTGGGGAAAGTAACAGTATTTCCTTGTGCTTTGGCGGCTTATGTATGAACGGAATTGTTGTGTGTGGGGCTCTGACATCATAGTATACGCGCAGGAAACTGATGATCGACATTATGTGATTGTGTATGTCCACAAACATGCTTTATTTCCAGATATGTACATGTAAAATAGAACTACATGAAAGTGATGAATACAAATTAATTAATGAATCTAAAACGAGAGACAACCAAGTATAATGAAATGCAAAAACTCCAACATTCTGTCAATAATTAAATCCCTCACGCATAACACCTAACCGCGTAAGACCCGCACCCTCAAGCGCATCCAATGCTGACTCCTCGAATTTCGGTGGTCCACAGAGATAAGTTAGTCGGTCCTTAGCGTCTGATACGAGAACCATTGATGACTTGTCTGCATCTTTTGAGAATTTGGGTCTTCCCTCGTGTATGAAGACAGTCAAGCCTTCACTATCCGAGCTGTTACCATTGACGTCAACGCCAGGATCCACAGAGGAGAATATATGCAGCGCCAATTTGAGGTTTGCTTCCTTCGATTCGGAGTGACTGAGTGCGTCTCGAATGAGACGAAGGAGTACATGAGGCTCATGAGTGGAAAGCAAGAGGACCACGTCGTATTCCATCTCAGAATTCGTCGAACTGGACGAAATGGAGCCTAGCATGCTTAAGAACGGCGTTACTCCGATACCACCAGCGATCCATAACAGCTTAATCTTCCCTTGTCCATGTCCTTCGGAAGGCTTAGGGAGTGTGAACGAACCCGATATTCCTACAAGCTGCACACGAAATCCAAGCGGACGTGCATCCTCAAGAATAGCAGGCATCCTCTCATGTGCACGACGAGCAAGGTTAAACAATGCACCAGTTACGAGTCCACCAGGCTTTTCGCGCATCGTCAAGTCAAACGTACGCGTCTCCAGCGCTTCGTCCAGACCCGAAGAAGACGAGATAGTCCACGTACGAATTCGATCGTCGTTCAAGCTAGCTTCGCGTCCCGGTGCCATGTGCGCGTATTCCTGCTTCCCAAGTAGGTCGGTGAAGTCGAGAACGGCCGTCTGGCCAGCACGTATCTTCACTGGTTTATCCGTCTCAAACGAGAACGTTGCGAGAGAATGCGATAGAATCTGGATACGCGCGAGCGATACGCTGACTTCGTCCATTTGGCGCATTGCTTGCCCCTCTTCCTCTTCCGCGAGAAACTTGATAGGCGGGCTGTATGGACTACGCTCGACACCTGTTCCTGGACGTTGGCGCACAGGTAGCGCATCTCGTATGAAAATGAAAGCCTCGACGTAGAGTGTAGTAAGCACGTTTTGACGAGGCATGAGAGCTTGTGCCTCTTTGCCGAGGAGGTTCTTTGCAGTACCGGATACATAGAGAATATCACCCGTTGCGAAATCGAGGAACGACATCCCTGCGCGCGACGTAGCCTCTACGTTTCCGAGAGATGTCATTATCCGATTACCTAGAACGCGGTCAGTACATTGATATATGTCTAATAAAGGGATGGATATACACTCACCGGAATAATCTGGTAAGATAAGCGTCCGGCCATCTGAAGGCATTACACGAACGAAGCCTTGCCGACCACCGCGTGCGTTCATACCGACGTGCGATGGGAATCTTTCCTTGTCGGACTCAGATGCACTATAACTTGTCCCGAGAAATACTGTGTCCGCTTGGAGGATAAAGTCGATCGTCTCTGGCGGGAGTCTGTCTTCCGGAGCCATATCAAGGTTGCGAAAGACAATCCGCGGAGATGCATCGAGATACTGGTCTAGTGTTCGCACGTTAATGTACTTTGGACAGTTTCTAAACAGTGAAGATGTCAGGTTAGTCTGTTTTGAAAGAAGATAATAGAGTATATGCATACCCAATAGCTTGATTCACTCGCAAATGTATGCGTCTCGACTTCGGTCCAGTCTTCTCTATGCGCTCCATCCAACCAGCGAACTTGTTTCTCCTCCGTGTCGGAAACTCGATCCCAAGGCCTGCAGTAAGGACATGCATCTTCTTCTCATTATTACTCCCACTACCGGTTTGACTTTCAACCGCTTCTAGACTCTCAAGCATCGGGTCGCCATCCCACATTTCCAAATCCATTACGAGTTCCGTCTCAGTTGGGCTCCTTACCCACGCTTTCTCCCCAGGGCTCTGTGTACCTCGAGGGCCAGAGACGAGCGCAGCCCATGGCCTCCCATGAGCATCAACGATAGTAAGCGGAAGAAATGGTATATTGCGCGAATAGAATATACGGTGCTGCTCTGGCATACTAGCATCGATCCAGGAGTATGCTATTGAAATCGGGCCTGTCGTGAATTCTGGCCCGAGCTTAGCGCGTATTGAACGTTCGCCTGGATGCCATCCGTTGAGTGCGACTGACATGATGTGCAGGGTATTCTCTTGAAGTGATGTAGGACTTGAACGACTGAACGAGCAGACGTTTGAAACAAGCGTGGAACTCCAGATCTTTATACTTTGAAATGCATGGCTACCCCGTGCCCAAGAAACTCAGGACAGGATGCGCGATCTGTCATGTTTTGAATAATCGATGGTGTGCTGTAAGTCAAGTGAATGAAACAATGTCTGAGTCTGACTCAGCAAGACCTCGGCTTCACACCAATCCCGAAGCTGACCCGCAATCATAAATACACAATTTGATAATGAGAGTCGTATTTTTCCAAAGGCAGGTAATCGGGAAAAAAAGAAAACTACACTACAATTACATGCATGATAGAATCAATCAGTACATGAGATGTGCAGCAAGTCTCTTATATTCTTTGGCAGCATGTCTTTTAAATCCAGAGCCTACGACCTCTTCTGTGCTTTCTTCTCTGCATCAGATGCGGCTTCCTTCACCTCTCGCGCAGCCTTTGCAGCTTCAGAAGCAGCCGCAGACTTCGCGTCCTCACCCTTTGATTTACCCCAACCAAACCAACTCCACCACGAGCTCTTTGCCTCGTTAGCTTTTTTATCTGCGTACGCTCTTGCATCTTGTACTCCCTTCTCCGTCGCCTCCTTCGACTGCTGAAGAGATGATGCAGCTGAGTCTTTATAGGATGCGAGCCGTGCCTGTGCGTCGGCGGCGGTAGTGTTCGCCCTATCCGCTGCGCTGTCATATGTTGACTGTATGCTCGATTGTGCCGAGTCAACCTTTGCACGACCGTCGGCCTGATGAGTGAAGTACGTTAGGTCTAGTTATAACTAATATCATAGCGGATCAAATGCACCTTTGCCTGATCAACCCTCTCACGTCCCTCCTCGAGTTTATTCTTTGCTTGCACGCGCGCCGCATGTTCTAATTCCCGCGCTTTCAAGTTTACATCCTTACTTTCTTCCTCTTGCTTGGTCGTGTAATAATAGTAACCGAATCCACCAGCAGCGACGAGTGCACCAAGTATCAACGGAGTGCTGGAACCTTTTCCTTCTGCCTCGGCGAGTGGCGGGGGACCGGTTGGAGGTGGCGCAGGGTTCTTCGAGGGGTCACTTGCATATCTGCGTACGGGAGCAGCACGGAGCGCCCGTGGCCTTGCGGCGATAGCAGTTGCAGTGCCCGAACGACGAGCGATGTTGCGTACGACGAGAGAACTGTTCATGACGACTTGGTTGTGAGTAGAGCACTTGGCTACGACGGAACGTGATTCATATAGTAGGAGCGTGACGCATGACATCATGCCATTCCCTTGTCGTCATATGGTAAATCACCCCGCATGATCGACGCGCCCGCGTTACACTTACAGCATCAAATATCAAATTATCAATAAAATTTATTTCCACATCTCATTCTTTCCACACCTACACTCGAATTGTGCGATGTAGCCCACGAGATGCTCCCTCCATACATCATCTTTGATAAGATTACCTGCGAGTATCCTTTGCTTAGAAACCAATTGGATTATACAGTTTACGTTCGTAGCAATGGTTGTCATCCAGAACTTGCAACTTATTGACCTAGAAAAGGGAATATGAGTGTTCGGGTTAGGGTATATCACGTACAGATACCCAGCTGGCTCGTCGGCCCTATACCTATTTCGAGATGGGGGCAGGAATAGGTGCGAAGAAGAGCTGATCTAGGTCCAGATTTGTATGTAGCAAACGTTCCGGAGGAGTAAATGCTATTATTGGGGATGGCCTTGGATTGATACATACATGACTTCGAAGTTCTCTTCGAGGTCAAAATAAATGCAGCCAGCCTTCATCATGCACCATCTGAGTCCTGTCCAAACAAAGAACATGGACACGACTTCTAAACAAACAAATTTATTTTCATTATAATTATATATCATGTCAATCGACGTGCTGTTCCTGCCATTCCTTGTCATTGACAACCCCACCTCCAAGCATCCTTGCTTCGAGGTCGTACAAGTTTAGGCGCTGGATAATGTCTGACTGGCGAACAAGGTCCTCAATGTCATCTGTGGCATCAATAAACCGCCCACGTAACGCAGAGGCACGTCCTGTCACAAGGTAAACACATGTTTGGCCACAGAGCTCTGAACTTTGATATAAGAAAAAGTTCAAGTCAATTTGCGCTGCGTTAGCTGGTGAGAACAGTATCATATGTTACCTGTCATCATAATGGTGACTGTCAAGCACCTTCCGAAAGGCTTCAGTCATCTGGTTACTCGATCGACTCGTCAGGGATGCATCGATCAAGATAACTTCTATCTACTCACGCCTTTCTTCATTTTATCAATATCAGGATGTACCCCGTTCATCACTATCTGAGTCCTAACATGGCCTGCAACAATCATTTTCCAACATGTGAAAAGCTGCAATCTTTCTGACAGGATTCGAGTGCATACCTGGATGTAATGAATACATGTGGATACCAGAGCGATCGCCCGCCTCTATATCAAGTTCGCCTTGAAGACAGGCACAAGCGCGAATCAGGGCTGATCTATGGTGAGGCAGGTTCGCTTTAAACGTGTATCTAATACATTTGGATACTCACTTTGATGCACTGTATGCCAGGCTACCAACTACACACAGATAGTCACATAAAGAAAAAAGTAAGAACACGAAGGGGCCCTTCAGAACAAACACCTACCCAAGTTCAAACACCCCCCTCTGCTAGAAATGAATATGATTGATCCCTCATTCTGTGCACGCATTCCAGGCAAGACCAGCTCAGTGAGGATCATTGGACCCTTATAATTGACTTCCATCGTCTTCCACCATTCCTCACCTGGCGTGTATGCAAAGGGTCGAGAGGCGAAGACGGCAGCATTGGCAACTAATACGCTCACCACACCCAACTCTTTCTCAATATTCTCTATGACCGCCGTGAGAGTGGTACGATCCGTAACATCCGCAACGCATACAAGTGTTTTCGTCTCGGGGTGCGACGACGATATTTCCGCGGCGAGAGAATGTAACTCGCTAGCGGTACGCGAAAGAAGCGCAAGGCCGGTTGCCCCGGCACGCGCAAAAGAGAATGCAATGGCTCGACCAATCCCACGACCTGCGCCCGTAACGAGGACCACGCGTCCTTGCATGCTCGATGCGAGTGTGTCGGTGCTTATCGCCGTGTAAACATCATTATGTCTCTTCGGGGCGGTGCCGAGGTCGGGATCAACGCCGACGGATTGTGGGTCCGACATTGCTGATCTTGATTATTATTATTGTGAGTTCCTGACAGTTCCACAATAATGGAAGCGTGGGATTAAATGATCGTGAAGCGAGACCAAGGCTAGGCAATAATATGGTGCCTCAGGGATGAAGGCGATGGCGTTGTGGGCTAAGGCTCGCACATTAAAATCATAATGATGATGACAGCGCTAGCATCGATCCTGCTAGAGTGTGGATATGAGCGGGATGTGCGTGTCAGGTGTTGATTGACTTTGACTCTTAACGAGGGGAAAGCGTCATCAATGAACCGTGGTGTATAAAATTGAGTCTTGGTGTTGCTTCTAATCTCTTCTCTGAGCGTGTCTAATTGCGACGATGCACATGTGGTGCTTCTGTCATCCCCAAGAGGCATAACTCTCGCAATGGAATACATCCGGTCTATCGGACGTGTTTCCAAGGAAGAAACGGATTCGGCCAGCGCATCATCGTCCATATAGCCTGTTTCTCGCCAGACCAGGGCAGAAGAGACGCTTTACGGCCGCATGGGTGTGGCGGCTGACAGTCTATGAGGGGACGGAAGACGACGGAAGGATCATGGCGTTGCACAGGCACTTCAATCTGCTGCTTCTATTGACTTATAGGGATGTTGCGTTGCTCTGCAGTGTCCGTTGCGCAAGACACGGGGGAGCATCCGACGCAAGAAGCATATTAATTGGAATATCACCGCGCCGGGACCTTTAGCCACAATGACGGGTGGGAAAGTTACGTGGTACGTTTCAAGTCCGGGGCTGTGGTGCTATCGCAGTTTCGGACGGACAAGGCAAGGGAAAATGCAGAGATAGCTAAGTTTTGCATGGGAAATGGGCGGACGGGGGTCAGATGGCGACAGGCGTGAAGGGAAGTAGCGGGAGGAAGCGGGAATATAATTGTGAGTGAGGTGTGACGTGTTTGGAAGGATGGAAGCTTCTGTTGGGGCTATTGAGTTCAACCTGCAATCAACACCCACCATTCTCTCGTCTGATTGGCTCATCATTTTACTCGCTCTCCGTTTCCAGCAACTCCCCCTGGCAATGCTATCGCTCTGTCCATGTCCGGTGGCCTCTGTTCCTCCGAGGACAAGGCAGAGAAGTATATAGACAGGCAGGAAACAGGGAAACAACAGAGAAAAGGTGTAAAAGAAAGCGAGAGTCAAAATGTGAATGGAACATGAGACGCATGAAAAAAGAACTAACGGCATCAGAGGGATGATAATGGACATACCAAATCGGATGCACTCGGCAGGTCACAGTCTCTTCGCCCCGAAGCGAGAGAACCCCGGTCATTGACTCGCCTCCAGTCCTCTTATCCCCTCCTTCTTCCGCCTCATTTCTCTCTCCCCTTCTCTCGTCCTCCCCCCATGAGCCACTCCCAAAGTCACAGACAATCCGTCCGTCCCTCTCAGGACAGAGACTATTCAATGCCTCCACCTAGCGCGGCGTGGCAGCCTTCCCCCATGCCGTCTGTCAATGGAGGAGAACGCTCTGCACCCACCCCAGCACAGCTCTCAGACAAGTACAGCAACCTCAAAAGACGTTACTTTCAGATCGATGATGTGCGTCTTTTCAGACTTTGCTCCTTTTCTGTCATTAAAAATAGCCTATATTTACTAATTTTTAATGTATCGTGCCTTAATTAGAGACTGAAAGAGACGCAAGTGGAACTGCGGAAGTCGATGGAACGGAATACAAAACTACGAAATGAACGAGAGTGGGTCTACAACTGCATATTTATTGATAGACATACATAACATAATAATATATATGGAAATACAAATACTGACTCGCCACTTTATATAGCATACTACTTGACAGAATTATCGAGTTGGAGGAACGCAACAAGGTCTTCGAACGACATCTTGGTCAGCTGGATCCAGCTTTCGTTGCTGCACATAAGGAGGCGCCAGCGCTTGCGACGGGCGCGTTTCCCCGTTCGCTCGTCACGCAACGTCAGCAGGCTGCATTCGTTGCGAACCTCCAGCAAGCGATGGTAGAAGTCGAAAGCGAAGATCCCAATACAGACCCGGTCTTACTCTCTCGACACGTCGGGCCTGCAGCGCGGAAGCGCGAAGCGGAGGAGCAAGAGCGCCGCCAGGAGGAGGAGGCTCGGGAGATGAAGAAGCAAAAAAGGTCTCGAGGCGCAGGTCCGACTTCGAGTGCTACACCACAGCCCATGTCGACGAGGAGCGGGAACGGTAACGGAAGCGTTGTGGCTGGGAACGTGCCTGGTAAATAGCTTCCTCCATCATTTCTTTCAAGTATCCCCTTACTCTTCTCCCATTCTTCCTTTTTTGTTACACTTTGGTTTACTGGTTGATCTCCGTGTACTCACGATAAATGTCTATCGCTCTCGAAATCGCATTTATTCGCGCCTTGGGTCAACTTGCGCCGTCGGAACTTGCAATCACACTTTTTTAGATGCGGAACAGAAACAACGTATAGAGTCGCAGTCGCGGACCACATCCGGAACGGCCCCGTTCGATGCGGATCGTGACGAAGTGATGTATATGCGCGACGAGAATCGATCACCTCGGCCATCTGGTTCTTCAATGCATCCACCGTTAGCGCCCGTCGTTCAACCAGTCTCTCAGCAAGAGTATCATGCTCGTGAAGACGTTCGTTCACACTCGGAATCACCGATTTCGCCGGGCCCGCACTATCACCAGCGCACGCGCTTCGCCGGAGCGGACACGAGGGACCCTAGCATAGTATCATCTCAATCACCGCCGCATATTACGCCCGAATCCGCCGGCATCATCACAGCAGTCTCACCTCCGCACCTGCAATCGGCAGTGCGGCAATCAATGGGTCCACCACCTGCTCCGCCCTTGTCTATCCCGCCCGCTCCAACAACTGTGCCGTCAAGCATCAGCGTTACAGCGCCGCGCCCTTCAGAGCTGCAGCGTCTTACGAAGCCGAAGCGTCTCAAGGCGCATACAGTGACATCGAAGAGTCACAGCATCCCGACGGTGCCACGCGATCGCGTCACGGGACGCCCGCTCCTCCCGCTCAACGTAGGTATTATGACTGTCGTGCAGCTCGGTGAGGTCTGCATGCGCGAGCACTTTCACACAGAACGATATATCTTCCCAGTTGGGTATGAAGTGACAAGGTGAGTGTATGCGCAGCCTCTGCATGCATATCTTTGATAGCTGATCATCGCCGATCATTTTTGTCGTACTTTAATCCCAAATAGGCGATACCTGTCTACACAAGACCCGCACGCTGAGGTTGTCTATCACTGTAAAATCCTCGATGGCGGGGACGGGCCCAAGTTCCAGATTATCGCTGCAGACATGCCCGACAAACCTATCATAGCTGGCACCGCGACTGGTGCGTGGTCCGGCATCGTGCGTGCCGCGAACCTTATTCGCAAGCGCCAACATTCGAACAGCGTATCCGGCCCAGACTACTTTGGACTTGGGCAGAACACAATTAAACACCTCATTCAGGAGCTTCCTGGAGCCGACCGGTTGAAAAATTACGTTTGGCAAAACTTCGTAGAGGGAGGGTAAGTGTAATTGAAGCTCCGTTCACATAACTCTACTTACGATATGATTATAGTCCGTTGGGCGGACGGCATGCTGCTGTGATTCCTGCTCTTCCAGAAGAATATGAAAACTCAATGGCGGCTGCCAACTCATATTACGGCAGGGAACGTGAGCGTGGAATGCCCGTGCCTTCGGGAGGTGATACGGCCCCGGCTTTAGGACTATCCGTCATGCCTTCACCCGCACCACCTCGTGCTGCGGACGAGTATGCGGCATATGACCATCTTGAACAAGAGCGTGGACGGGAACGCAGCCGCGATCATGAGTATGAGCGTGACCACAGACATCGGCGCCGACATCGTGGAAGGAGTGCGTCTTCTGACGCAACTTCACAGGCATCTACTCGGCGTGCACCGTCTAGACAGCGGCAAGCTGCATATGACCATTCTCCACCCCTGTCTGCAGCATCTTCGCAGCCACCATCGTCACTTTCACAGGCCTCGGTATCGCACTCACAATCACAGCATCGACCTCCTTCAGACTCGCAACCATCAAGGTCGCAATCACAAGTTTCAAGTCCAACCGTTCCGCCAACGCTAGCGAGTATCATGCATGCATATGCGCCACCGAATGCGCCACTTAATTCACATGCTCAAGCGCATGGCCGTTCGCACAGGCATTCTCATACACCTTCGCGTTCTTCGTACAGTCCAGAAGGCGCGATGGCTCATGCGTGATTTTGTATCGGAATTGAGATCTTTAACAGGGGCTGGCCTCAAGACCTGTTTCCTGTATTTTCTTCCTTATTGCCGCTTCGATTTTCCATTGTTGTGGTGTGCCGCTCTTTTTTGCTAACGTTTGCCTTGATCTGCGATAAAACTTCGTCTTCGATATTCTCCCTTCTCCCGCGGCGTTTGAGAGTAAAACTGATGCCTCTACGTACTTATTTTCGACTCTTTGCTCTTGGTGTCACGTTCTTCTCCCGAAAAGATCAACAATGTTTACTTATCCACTTTGCCTTCGTTTACCGTTATTCATTCGCTTGACACTTGATCTTCGTGCCTATACTGTCTTATTACTTGCCGTTTACTTATTCGCTTGCTTGCACATACGAGAACTCACGACTACTTAATAGGATGTACAAAATGCTTTCGATACGTTTCGACGCGTACAAATGTGGATGTTACGCTATTTTCCGTGGGTGGCCGACCGTGCCGCCGATGGTATCTTCCCGTCTGCTGAACGAGATCTATTGAAGAATACCTCTGCGCTGTTAGCTCGCAAGTTTGTCTCTCAAGGTTCAGGTGCACAAGGTTTACTTGATTATGCCTCCGCCCTTGTCAGGTCAGGGCCGGCCGTCGCGGCCACTCCCACCCTGGGCTGACGGGGAGAACAGCTTAACTCTTTTGTTTGTCTTCTCGACTCGGCGTTACTCAGTTCTCGTGGTCGAGGCCTGTGAGCTGGGTGGATGCGCGGGAAGAGGAAGATGAACGTGGAAAGAGAACACCGACAAGCGGGAGGCAAGATGGATAGAGGACTGCGACTGCTACATCGCAGTGTACCGCTGCACAGTGGGACTTCCGCCGAGCGAGGATCGTGCTGGTATGGGAGTAGTATATGCGGCTGACATGCTCTTCAATCAAATTCTGCTCTTCGCCTTTGCAGCGAGTTTTCTGCTTCTGTTGCTTTACTTGCCTTTCTTCACTATTTTCGGCTGCTTTTCTTAGACACGAAACGAGGCCGTATCGCGTGTTTTTATCCCGCTTCTCCCTATCTTTCAGGGAATTTATATACTTTTGTGTCTTCGTGTGGCTGAATGGGAAAAGATGCCATGAGATGCAGATGGATGGTGAGCCGTTGCCTCACGATCATGAGAGGTTCATGTGGGCGCGCGATTGATTGACACCGGCAGATTCAGTTTGTCGTGGAGCATTTCTTTTGCGCTGACATCAAGACAAACCTAAAACATGTTTTTCTGTGTAGCAACATTGTTTGATTTTATAGTGTTTACTTTGAACCCGGAAAAGGAGGTCTTGTTGTACGTTGACTACAGGTATGTGACCAAAGGGCAGCAGCGAGTAACTCGCGCGGGAGAAGCGATGCTACCAGGAGAGGCAAGAGGAAGGGGAGTAGCCGAAGGCCGAGGAAGCGGGGAATAAAAAAACGTCGAGAAACTCTATCTTTCTAGCTTCGAATATGAAATTCCATTGACCAAAATTAGGACGAAGTTTCCCCAGATGGATATGCGACAATCATTCACGAGATATATCATATCAATTCACTCATCCCTCCGGTCCCTGGCCATTTGTTCGCAGCTGACCCTCCTGCCCACCCACACCCTTCGTCTCTCCCTCTCCTATCCGACTCTCCTTTTCCTTGCCTACCATCCTCCTCCTCACGACGCTGGACATATAGGCCTGCAACAAGCTCTATGCACGCAACTACTTTCTTTTCAATAACCCATTCTTTTCTCTAGGAATTTTTTCTGTCGGCAACTAAAAACTTTAACAACTTCTCCATCAACGTTGAAAAACCAAACACATCAACCTCGCAACGCGTCAAACCAGGAGAAAGGAGAGACATATCGACTATGGTTCACGAAAAACGCGTCCACAAAAGAGTTTGGGGCGCTTATGCGCTCGATAAGCGGCTCCCGAACCCGATCCCAGAGCCAGAGCCGGGTTTACTCGGTGATGTCGTTAATGGCGTTGAAACTGTAGCAGATGACGCAGTTAGCGGCGTCGTTGGGGTCGTGACGACCGCAGTGTCAGATGTCAATGCTCTGATAACCCCGCCGAAGGCGTCATCATCGGCTGCCGCTGGTTCCTCATCGAAGAGTTCGAATGTACAACCAAAGCCGACTGCTACTTCTCCGCAGCCTTCGCCTCCTTCCAGTTCTAATTCTGGAAATGGACAGACTAATGGCGGAGATTCGACTGGTCAAACTGGAAGCTCTGGCGGTGGAGAGAGCTCAAGCAATAATCCGGGTAACACGGGCAACGGATCGAACCCTGGATCAAACTCGGGCTCGCAAGGAAGCACGGACTCCACTGGTAATACCAACAATAATCCCGCCCCGGGCCCGGCAGAAGTTCCAACGCCAACTCAAGGATTCGGAGATTCAAGCAAGAACGACCCGGGTTCGCAAACCTTGGTACCAGGTGCGACGCCTTCAGGCTCTGTCTCCGTAACGCATAACCTGAATAATGTGGAAGGCGACGATGTTGTATCGGGAACTGCAGCAAATCCGGCTCCTGTCGTCAATGCAGGCGGGTCTGATGCCAGCGACTCTCTGTCTGGCAGCACTCTACCTACTGGTTCACGAGCCCCTGCGACTTTGAGCCGTACACCGCACTCTCCATCGTCAACCGATTCCGTTGGTTCTGGATCAGGTGACAACGGAGGCGTGAACGGTAATGGCGCTTCGTCACAGAATGCAGCACACAATGCTTTATCTGCGGGAACCATTGCTGGTGTCATTGTTGCTTGCATACTCGCCGTGCTGATTTGCGGAGTCCTTATCATGCGAAAATGGCACAGGAAAAGGCGTGCAAAGCGTTTCCAGAACTGGGTGTCCCGCCCCGGCTTCACGATGTTTGGCGCAGGAGGAGGAAAGGAGAGTGAAAAGGAAGAAAAGAAATCTGCACGATCCGGGGGTGCAGGCTCGGGTTCCGGAACGCGTAGCGCTCGGAGCAGCTTTGGAACAACCTTCGATCAAGGTTTACGCCCGTTTACACCTGATTCGTTTTTCGCAGCCCCGTCTCCGGCAACCTTTTCCGAGATTCACGCGACGGCGAATACACCCACGAGTTTCCTGACGGCACCACAGATACCTGCATCTACTCGACCCCCGCGCGATCGTCAGCGGCCCGAGATTGTCACGGACCGCAACTCGCTTATTTCATTAGGCGCGTCGGGCAGCTCGAACAATCATGGTGGAGCGAGCGGGACTGGCGAGAGAAATACTAGCACTGAGGCAGTAGAGGTCGATGGAAGTGCTGATGGACATGCGCAATATCTCCTAGCACCGCCGCAGCTAGACGAGAATTCTCCTAATAGACCTCAATTAAGTCCTATCTCAGTCCGTCCGTGGAGCCCGAGCGAGCGTTGGGCGTTCCCAAAGCCGCCGCCGAGTACGACACCAAGCACAGTGTACTATAGGACCCCTTCTCCACCGACCCAGTCTAGACAATCTGACCGCGGTCCGGTTTCCCCTCTCCCACCGTTGTCAGCAGTGACTCCTCACCCCGAAAATAACCCATTTGCTGACCCGGATGCTTCAGCTACGCATGAAGATGCTACTACCGTGCATACAGACAACACTAATGCAACTGAGGGTGGATTGATTGGCTCCGTTGAACATATTCGTCGGCCATTCATTCCGACACTGTCAGATGAGGTGGCTGTTCACCGCGGAGATGTCGTCCGTGTTCTGCAAGCCTTTGATGACGGTTGGGTGCAAGTTGAGAAGATCTCCGTTGCGAACGCTGGTACAGCCGGAGAGAGAGGTCTCATCCCTATTGACTGTCTACGCGAAGCTGGAGAGGCACTACCGTCTTTCCTGGCATCCAAGCGTGTCAGCAGCTATTATGGCGGTGTCGCCCTCTAAACACTGTTAATGTATGTCCTTTTCCCTCTATACCGATGAGTACTATGTGATTTACCGAGCTAACATTTATTTCTACAGAGCTAACTCGTGCTGTGCATTTCTTTCCTGCGACCTTGGAGTCGTGTCCACCTTGACGGAGCTTTTATCACGAACCTGCCATATTCCTGGGGGGGTTATTACTTTCGGACGGACGAACGGATCAACACTGGACCTGCTTTTGCGCCGCCTTCTTCGTCAGCTTTTTCAGAAAGCAATTAGCTGATTCACTCGCCGAGCCTTTTATTTTTCCCTCTGAGCTTGTAAATACTTGCGGTTCTTTCTTTCTTTCCCCTCGTTCCACGAGAATAATTGCTTGGCTTACGCCAACCTTTGAAGTTTGAACTTCTCCGTCAGTTTCTTTATTCTTCCGAACATTTGTCAGTTCGAACTTCATTATTCTGAGATTTTTTATTCGTCTATACTATTTTTTTTTTTGCATTCTGCGCTTCTGGTCGTATGATATGCTACGCTGCGTGCAGCGAACCTATCTATGCGTCATATCTATTTGAACTTTCTCCTTTTTTATTCTGTTATTAACTACTAACAGATTCTTCTCACCTCACCCCGCATTCTCGTTCTCATCCTCACCCTACTGTTTTTGACCGCATTCTTTATAGTGTGTATACCCCACCCCACCCAAACCCTACCTGAACTTACCTACCTACTGACGTTGTTGCATACTTGCATACCGTGTTTTTATTTGATTGATAAAGCATGTAGTGGTACCACCAGCCCACGTTCTGATTGAGAGATCCTCTTTTTTACTGCTTCATTTCAGTTTTATTTCGTATTGTAGTACGGTGTAATCGAAATTCAATCATTTTCCTGTGTCTAAATCTGATTTTATCTGCCTGTTGGTCATGTGTATGTGCGTCCCCTCATTTGTAAAGGTCGTCGGTATTTGCTGCCAATTATGTGTGCATAACTCAACGAGATCCACACACGGTAAATACATTACTCAATTATATGTCCTGTTTCGTTGGTGCAGTACGGTGTAATCAAGATTCTGTGTTTCCGTCTCCATATCTGGTTCTACCTATCTATCAATCGCTCACATGTGCGTCCACGTTTCGGTGAAGTTTGTCCAAGCGTGTACCCCATCGTGCATAAATCACTGACTGAGATCTACACATTGTAAACACATTACGAAAACTTTGATGATCATCCCCCATTGCGTTAGCATTGGTATCGATCATTGGTGCTCGTGTCCATAGCACCCGCGATGCATGTCGCACACTAATAAATAACAAGTCTGGTCCTGGCTATGAAATCTTGATAGCTAACACATATACGTACAAGAATATTGAACTTAGTTGATCTTCGTTGAGGAGGTAGAGGAAGGCGGGGAAAACGTTGAGTTTGGTATAGTGCGTTGTCTGTCTGGAACAATTTCCCCAATTCCATGTTTTGCTCTGTTTGACTTCGTTCGAAATCAAATTGGGTTTGTGCGAGACGGACCCGAGTCGGATTTGAAATAGATGATAATCTCCTCTATCTGCCGCTCTGTTTACTCGTTGAGATACTCACCAGAGTCCACATTTGAACAAAGGGAATGATCTACTATCTACTGCACAAGATGCCAAACTTGGTAAGTTATCTATTATAGAAGTGAGGTAATGATTTAACTTCACCATTTGGGCTCTGTGATATATTGAACTGATCAAGGGTCTTGGACGTACCTCGAGAGTAAGATGTTCCTCGTTCTAAAACAGTACGTCATGAGTAATCAAGAAATGTATGTAATGAAGCAATATTGAACTCATTAGATTACCTGTTCATTTGTAAATGTTGTAATAAACGGGTCATAGATATTCCTTCTGTCCGAAAAAGATATGCACATGGAAGATAACTCAACAACCAAAGTGACACGAAGATCCATTTTTGTATAATTTATACGTCGCAAATTGATTGATCCAGCAACATGTCAAGGTCTTGGCTTCGCACATAAGGTATTTGAGACGATCCCTGTGCAGAAAGATAAGCCGTAGAAAAGACTGGACACACAGCAGAAAGTGAACTAGCCAATCAAATAGTTGGCAGAACCACGTTAGGAAAGTTTGTTGACGTTGGAATATGCACCCGTCAATGCTGATCCCTGCTGCTGCTGTGAGCGACGAAAGGGGCACCGACAAGACAAATTGCACTCGGCGGATCGCTAGCCGAAGAAATAAGAATTAGGATTGGTACCGCGGAGGATCGGCACATACTCGGTCTTCGAGAGATCGACGATATACGAAAAGGAGAAATTTCCAAGCTTGCCTTACGCTATTATCCACTACGCATTTCCGCGGCAATTTCCAGCTCAAGCATCCCAGTGATCAGTTTTTCTTGCCTCATGTTCTTCTTTGAGTCAGTAGATTAACACGACGAGCGTTTAAAACTTACTTGCGGCATAGGCTAAGTTCCGACTGCGTACCTGAAGGTTTACGCGCGGTTCCGTCAGTTAAGTTTTTGCATTTTACTTCCGCTACGCTAGCCGACTGCTTGAATGGGGCGAAATGCCATGGACAGGGGCGAACGGTCATCGGAGAAAGGAGCCTAGAGCTGTAAAGTTAACAACCGTTTTCATTCCGGTTAGCGCTCACCTCCTTACGAAATGGAGGTAAACCCGCAAATGTAGCTGCCTCAAGTCCCTCCGCCGACCAGGGAAAATCGCATGGCCATGAACCAGGGGAGAAAAAGTAGTAAAACATGTGTAAAAACAATGTCAACGTATCCCCCTCTTCAGCCTTGTGGCTGAAACTTCTTTGCCTTCCCTGAAGTCATTTATGCTGTATGAATGCTTCGCTCAACCCGGTACCGACCCGAGACGATACTCTATTCCCCAATTTCACCGGATGTCTCCACGAATGAGGGAATCGAGTTGTGCACGGAGTGCTTGACTTGTATGCCGTAACGTCCTTCCGCTTTGCGTCGCGGAAGCCAAGTGACGATACCTTTCCGAGCCTCGGCGATCGAGACTAAGCAACACCACCTAAAACTTCTCGTACTGGCTTCCTTGCTCCATCCAAACCCGTGCAGAGTTGAAAAGAGGGTAAGCGCGTTTCCGAAGATATAGCTTTTGGTAGGCGTCTACAGGTGAGTCATCCACGTTCTCACCTGCTGAAGAAGATTATTGTGAAAGATGGAAAAAACCTTACATAGGCATTGTAGTCCGGTTTCCGTACTACATGTTTCTTATCGGGAGATCAGTGGTTGTTCTTGCGCAGTGCTTCGGATGCATGCGGCTACAGGGCAAGGTCCAATAATCTTCGTCGTGGACTTAAATTAAACTGACCAGAGGGAATTCGTGGACTTCTTAGGAATACACGTCCCGGGAGAAGACTCAGCAGTGATGATCACAGTTCAGTGACTTCTTCTGGGGTCGTAAGAGGACGCACATGAGGGGCTATATATGAAATTCGTGAAGGGTATTCGTGTCTTCCATATGGAATACGTATAGCGTAGTCTGACTTTGTATCGGAGCCTCACCTGGCATGAGGCTGAGTCGACCAATGCAAAGCGCTGCATCCTAATAACCATTGTTTTGCTCCCATCGATAGTATTTGAAGAAGCCACAGTGGATAGGGGAATGAGAGAATGATGGAGACTTTCTACTCTGGCATCGTCTACCCACTGACTGTCGTAAACACGCCACCATCATGATTCGTCCAACGAACGATATATCCCTCGGTAGCTTAGTTTGTTACGGGACGTCGTCCCGTCGGGATTTGACTTGAGCTTCGTGGTCTAATATCTGATCTTCTCGATGAAGGGGAAAAGAAATGTCCTAGTTTGGATAATTCGGGAGTATGAAGAAAAATATGGCATGGCAAGTGGTCGTGGTAGAAAAAAACCCCGGAAACTACGCTATTGGAGTCTCCATATGATGATACTTGTACTTTCGCTCGCGGTAGTGGAAAGAGAATATTGGCCGAAACGTATGTCTAAGTAACCTGAGTCTCAGTTATATTCATGAATAATGGTGATGAGGTCAACTGATACGTACCGCACCTATTAAGGTCCCAGTCTTGTGAACAAGAGCTCCATTCGCTTGGCCTCATACAATGGGCTGTAGCGTTGAAGGAGGACTTCAATTGTCTCAAAGTCGACGACATCTCCAACAACATTCTGTGTTGGTGAGCGTGTAACCTATAATAAAAGATAAATCCAAAGAAGCTTCGGAAATGTCTTTGAAACTTGCCCGGAATCCGCGAACGGTAAGAGTGATATCTAGTTGCACCCCTTCGAGCAACTCGACAGACGCGGTTGCGTCGTGTGCAGTTGCTGACTTCAAAAAATAGCCAACAATTCCAAACGCCTGCTCGGAAAGCGCGCACTCCAGTTCTGTTTGAAAAAAGGATGGCGAGCAGTTGGAGGGTGGCGTTGGTGCCGAGGGCATTATGACCGGAGTATCAGAAAAGAGGTGAAAAGAGAAAGGTGAGGAATGCGAGGCTATATGAACATTATTCTTATGTTGAGGACCCATAAATATAAGAATACGAAATGTATAGGCTCATGAAAGTCGGAAAGAAGTGGAGTAATAGTGTAAAGTTTGATTCTAACGGTTTAGTCTATTGTGCCCAGAACTCTGGCTCACGGAAATTGCCGAAGCATCATGCCGTAGCCGTGCTGGCTTCGAGACCCAAAACGGACAACACGACGTTCTAAGCAGCGATGATTGCCTTCCAAGATGTTGATATTAAACTGTCAATAAACAGTTAGAGGAAGAGACAACGACCATGATTCGTACCAATAAGAGGGCATACGCCTATCCAAATCTTGCACATGGATTCATATAGTTAGCGAGAGGAAACTCCCCAGAGGATTTCCCACCCTAGAGTAATCTTGGGGCGTCATCTAGGTCTAGGCGGGGCTGTTGTCGCAAGTACTGTAGTTCTTTATTGGATTGATAATGTCATCAATAGTCAAATAACACAAATTTTGAGGATTTTTAACGAGCCCGCTAAAAGATGAATCAGTGCATGTAGCGTAAATTTCAAGGCTACAACTAGCTGTTTCCTCAAAAACAATTGAGGAGACAAACCTCACAATAACAATCTAGCATAACATCTGCATGCCTTGAGTACCGCGTGGCTACTTTCTCTATTTATATGAGGGTAGAATATCTTTTAAAAATGGGGTATTCTCTTTTACATACAGATTACCATATTCCTTAGTATCTAAAACGAGATTCCTATTGGCAGTATTTCTCCACATCACTCAGAAGGAAGAGTTTCTTGTAAGTCAGTCCTCCATTGACTTTAGTCACTCGACTATAGTCTCTACAGGCCTATTTGCAACTCTATGCGGTTATAAGACCAACTGCTCAGTTTCTCGCCAACTCTAACATGAATGGAAAGCGTATCATCAGTAACACTCGCGTGCATGTGCAAAAAGCCAGAATTTGAGTCACTTTTCGCGGATGCTTTTCGCTCGCTATGTCAGTATTGCACCCTACCTGACAGTCCCATATATACCTTGCTTGTGCGTCAATCGTCACATATTAACAGTTCAATGCCAACTCGGGAAACAATGGACAAGTTAGGAACAATCAGATACAGAGATAGGTCTCATTTCTCGGAGTATTACAGGCTCCAATTGCTACCTGAGTTCATTGAACGACTCCATCGTTCCTTGTCACACCAGAACCGAGGAGGGCGTTGGCATCATCCGGCATATTTGTAGGATATTACTCCGGAGACGTGATAAATTCCTTGCGTTCTAATTAGAAGAATAAAGTCAAGTTGAGCAAGCCAAACGGAAGATGAATAAAATATAGAATCCAACGACTAGAATTACCTTCCGAACGGTCTCTCAGCCCCGTTTTACATTAAGAAGAACAGAAAAGTGTTATCATTAGCGTACAATCGTCTGCCGGCTAAGTACGGCTCCGCAATGACAGATGTTGCGTTGGAACAGTATTGAACAGCGTTCTCGTCTGAGGCAAGAATCGAGTGTACAACAGTGGGGAGTGAGACAAAACCATCCCCCGAACCCTGCTCGGCAGGGGTCAGAGAAGGCATAAACCAAGTGTTATTCTTCCAGGTTGACTTCGATAAATCCGAGGCGTCCGCTCTCCAGAGAATTGTTTCCTAGAGAAGTTCGTGTAAGCCCCAAGCCTTTGTCTACGAGAACGACTTGATTCTGATGGAAACCTATTCAGTACGCTTTGAAGATGCATGACCTTCGCGTCGTGTACGATTTAAATTTAGTTCAGTTGACCCCGTTGTGTTTGTATTGAATTCTGTTAAGGGAAGAGGAAGAGGAGTCTCTAATGTTCGACAGATAGGAGTTTTGAGTTTCGTGGTACTGGAGCTCATTATTCGCCAATCGACCTTGCTCGTTTGTGCAGAGCATCCTGACTGAGGTATCCCCGAGTCCAAGGTCGACTTAGAGAATGACCGAGAAAGGCAATAGAGAGGATCGGCACGAAACGTAGTGCATCGACGTGATCGCGGCAACATACTACATAGACGCGCCTCACTTCTGCATCTCATCGTCTTAGCTGCCTCCTAAATTCGCCTGTTCATCCAATAGTGCTCTGGAACGGGTTATCTGCTATCAAAACATGGATGTTGTGAAAGCTGTCGAGACATATGTGAATAAGATGGTGTCAACCCCAAACGCAATGAAGGTGCTGCTCCTTGATGCACACACGGTGCGTTCATAACCGCTTATTGACTTATTATCTTGTACTAATATAATGTTTCACGTAAGACACCTATTGTTTCCCTATCTGCTACGCAGAGTGTGCTTCTATCTCAGCAAGTCTATCTAACTGACAAGATTGACAACCCACAACGGGAACGTATGCCTCACTTGAAGTGTGTCTGCTTCTTGCAAGCATCAGAAGAAAGCTTGACTGCCCTGGAGGCAGAACTTCGGGAGCCGAAATATGGAGAATACTACCTGTGTCAGTCAGTCAGGTTGTAGGTTCCCGGACCGGATTGAATTGAATACATCGATTTCAGACTTCAGCAACGTCCTTACCAAGATGGCAATAGAACGTCTGGCCGAGGCAGATGAATATGAAGTCGTGCGAGAAGTACAGGTGAACAATAAATCGTGTCGCGGTACTTACGCCATGCTAACGTCCGCTACATATGCTGCTAGGAATTTTTTGCCGACTACGCGTCCGTTCTGCCAGCATTGTTCTCCCTCAATCATACACCCTCAAGATCGTGCCCGCTTTACGGCTCCAACCCAAATGCTTGGAACCAAGAAGCCCTTGAGCGCTCAGTTCAGGGGCTGACTGCTGTCCTCTTGAGTCTGAAGAAGAAACCTGTCATTCGGTACGAAAGGATGAGTGAGATGGCGAAGAAGCTTGGGGTCGAAGTTCATGTGCGTTCCGACAGTTCGCCCAGCTCCTTTCCACGGCTGACGCCGGAAATTAGCATCGAATACAAAGCGAGAAGAGTCTGTTTGACTTCCGCCTTACTCAGATGCCTCCACTCTTGCTCCTGCTTGATCGTCGCAACGACCCTGTGACCCCTTTGCTCTCTCAATGGACCTATCAAGCCATGGTGCACGAATTAATTGGCATTCAGAACGGCAGGGTAGATCTCAGCCAAGCCCCTGGAATACGCACAGAATTACGTGTACGTCTATTTCTTCGCCTACAGCGGCCCTACATTTGACGCGCTTTGCCGTAGGAGATAACGCTTACAGTGTCGACGGATCCCTTCTTTCAAGGTCATCACCTCTCCACCTTCGGTGACCTGGGTACCTCCCTCAAATCCTATGTCCAGTCATATCAGTCACGATCTTTGGCACATTCTCCGTCAGCGATTAACTCGATCACTGACATGAAAAGGTTCGTTGAAGAATACCCGGAGTTCAGGAAGCTAGGCGGAAACGTCAGCAAACACGTGGCTTTGGTGGGTGAACTCAGCCGTTTGGTGGAAAAACACAAGCTGCTCGATCTCGGTGAAGTCGAGCAGGGGTTGGCGACGTCTTCCGGCGCAGACTTGAAGGTTCGATCTTCATATGCGACCCTGAACCTAGTTCTGACACCTTGCATGTCTAGTTTGTACAAAACATCATTCGTGATGGAGCTGTCTCACCACAACAGAAGCTGCGGATTGTAATACTCTTCGCATTGCGTTATCAGAAGACAAAAGCCAATGATATTGCAAACCTAATTAATCTCGCACTTGAAAACGGCGTATCAGCGGAGGATGCTAAGGTTGATCGTTACTGTCAACATCTCGCTTGTGTTTAACATGCCTTTCCCGTACAGCTCGTCTATGCCTTTCTTAATATCGCAGGTTCCGACCAGCGGCAAGGCGATCTATTCTCCACCGAAACTCTATTAGCGAAGGGCTTCAGCGCTTTGAAGGGTCTGAAGGTAAATATACTCCAACCCTACTCCAAGCACTATTTACGGCTTCTTCCCAGGGTGTTGAGAACGTCTATACACAACACAACCCGAATCTATCTCAGACGCTTGAGAATTTGCTCAAGGGTCGGTTAAAGGAGGCTTCATATCCGTTTGTAGAGAACCCTGGTCCGAATGCAGCTCTACAGAGGTCTGATCATTAGCGATCTAGAGGGATGTTACGAGTTGATTCCGAAATCTCTAGACCTCAAGACGTGATTATTTTTATCATTGGCGGAACCACCTACGAAGAAGCCCGGGTCGTCTCTCTCCTAAACCAAGACCTAAGCTCTGGTAATGGACCGCCAGGATCTGCTACCGCTTCTGCTGCGGGAACACGGATACTTCTGGGTGGAACAACTGTGCATAATTCAGGAAGGTGAGAAATTCGGTGTTTTGGTTCTAGACGATGCCGGATAAGCTTTCTTCGTCCGTTTAGCTTTGTGGATATGATTAGAACTGCTGCTGCGAATTTCCCACCAACGGTGTATGACCCTCCGCCCGAAGCGCCGTCGAACGCACCAGCATTGAATTTGACGTTGGGCAACGTAAACGTTAGTCTTGGAGGGCCTGGAGCTGGTGTATTTCGAACGGACGGCAGGAGCGGGCCGGCTGTTCAGGCTGATGGGATTAGAGACGGCGTGCGTAGTTTGCTCGGGAAGGTACGGGAGGGCGTGGACCGAATTGGTCTGCAGTAGTTTGATCATTCTGTATATCATAATTTATTCGCGGACATTTAACCTATGCTTTGCAAAAATAATTGATGGAATTATAAATATATGGTATAAATTACTATAATAATGTGTTGCAGATGATTTCAGATTTGATTACGAAAGAGACGCGGCCGCCACGAAACACGTATTCCGCGTCAATTCGCCGAGCATGGGTTGACGTGTCAACGACTCTGCTGTAACCGCTGGTGACAACCTGCACTTCAAGCCGCTCGCTGTCTCTCCCTTCTCTCCCTCACTCCTTTACACCTGTATCACTATTCAGACAGCATGGCGAAGGGGATGTTCGGGGGCCTAAAGGGCATCGATGCCTTTGGCAAGGCAAGCAAATTATTTCCACTTATTGTAACTTCGTTGTCAACTGGGAAATTATTCAGACTATGGAAGATGTGAAGGTCAAGACGAAGACCGGTGCTTTCTGTGAGTTATGCGTCACTGTTTATGTCGATACGATTGGCTAATGAACATGCACAGTGACCATTCTGTCTGCCGCAATCATATTGGCATTCACGACAATCGAGTTCTTGGATTACCGACGCGTCAATCTAGAGACATCCATTGTGGTTGATAGAAGTCGTGGGGAACGTCTGACCGTACGAATGAACGTCACCTTCCCAAAGGTGCCATGCTACCGTACGTCGATCGCCACACCACACGCTTGACATGCCATAAGTCTGACACGCCTGTTCTATTCTAGTACTTAGCTTGGATGTCATGGACATTAGCGGAGAAGCACAACGCGATATTTCACACAACATTGTTAAAGCTCGTCTTGACGCAAATGGCGCAGTCGTCCCAAACTCACACAGCGCGGAGTTACGAAACAAGTTGGATGTCATGAATGACCAGACTCAGGATAATTATTGTGGTTCTTGCTATGGTGGTGTTGCACCAGAAGGCGGTTGCTGTAATACTTGCGAGGAAGTTCGTCAGGCATACGTGAATAAGGGATGGAGTTTCAGCAATCCAGATTCAATTGAGCAGGTCAGCATGATTTCAGATGAAATGTTACCAAAGGCTAATTCTTTTCTTCCTTGATCGTAGTGTGTACGGGAGCACTGGTCAGAAAAACTCCACGAACAGTCAACTGAAGGGTGCAACATCTCGGGTCGTCTGCGTGTAAACAAAGTCATTGGCAACATCCATCTCTCTCCGGGTCGCTCGTTCCAGACAAACTACATGAACATTCATGAACTCGTTCCGTACTTGAAAGAAGACAAGAACCGCCATGACTTCGGGCACATAGTACACGAACTCTCATTTGAAGGTGATGACGAGTATAACTTCAGGAAGAAAGAAAGGAGTAAGGGTATCAAGAAGAAACTTGGTATTGAGGCGAACCCGTTAGATGGAGCTGTTGGAAAGGTAGTGTGCTTGATTGCTTACACCTGGATGAAATTCATGATTGCTTTTCAGGCTGCATCACTACAATATATGTTCCAGTACTTCGTAAAAGTCGTTTCGACAAAGTTTGAACTTATGGACGGACAGACGGTATGTTACTTTTGTTTCTTTGATGAGTGTTACTTACCTGTGCATCAGGTGAAAACGCACCAATACAGTGCAACTCATTTCGAGCGTGACCTTACCACTGGCGCTATTGGACAAACAAAGGAAGGTGTCCATATTGCTCATACAAACGTCGGCATGCCGGGTAAGTTTTGGAATTGTCAGCTCAAGGGGAATATTGGTTAACTAGAACTCGGATTATTAGGAGTATTCATCAACTACGAGATTTCACCGCTTCTCGTCGTACATAGCGAGACTCGCCAATCCTTCGCGCATTTCCTCACTTCGTGAGTTTATGGTTGTATGCATTGATGTCCTGCATGTTTACTGATTTATTTGACAGGACGTGCGCAATTATCGGTGGAGTCCTGACCATTGCGACGATCGTGGATAGCGTAGTGTTCGCGACTGGGAGAAGATTGAAAAAGAGTGGGGTAGGATCTGCAAATGGGTATAGCAGTAGTAAAGTCATGTAACAGATTTTGACTGCTTATGCGTTATTTTTCTTTTTGCCACAAATGTAAGGAAGTATAGTGTGAAAATACGATCGTGTTGAATACAAAATGCATCACTAGTCTATCAAAACACGTACACGCGATCGAGTCATATGAGCCGTTGTCATACCTTTCCAACTGCGGTCACAGAACCATCTGGGCGCTGTTCGCTTCATTCCCATGTATTAAAGCCGAAGCTAGGCTTCCCAGTCATTTCTTTTAATACTGTCATCATCTACAAAGTGTTGATATGCCCCATGCTGAAAGTCAAAATGAAAAGCGCGAGGCAGATGCTGCTGGTATAACGCGTGAACGGGAGTCTTGGTATGTTGGCTATGGACGCACGCCTATTCTTGGAGAGATGGAAGTCAACATGACGCGACGTGAACGTCGTCGGTCGAGACGTTTTCATCATTTTGCGCTCTTGACGGTCTTGCTTGTCTTCATTCATTATTGGCGGTCTAATACTTGGTTTCCGTTATCTGTTGGACCTAAAGGAGGTGATGAGAAGCCTGGAAATGTCGAAAATGCTCCTTATTGGTTTAACTGGACTGCAGTAAGTGATCACGGTCATTTTTCTTTTTTTCTTTGAACTGTGTTACTTAACTTGGCCTTTAGCAACGGCCATCGAAAGCACTCAATTGGACAGACTGTTATGAGCGATTCCAGTGTGCTAGACTGACGGTAAGTCAATATTATACCAGTTTCATGGGTATAGTGTCGAATTAATGCTTGTGTTTCCACAGGTGCCTATGTTGTATGATGAGCCATCTGGAGAAGAAGCGGCTGTCGCGTTGGTCATGTCTCCGTCGATTTATCCACCAGGGCACGAAAAGTACCGAGGTCCTATCCTGTTCAATCCTGGTTGGTATCATTGTATTGAAAATCAAGAGCATTCGAACCAAAGTTGATGACTGTGCCTTCTACGTTTAGGAGGACCAGGAGGGTCCGGAGTGGAGACTGTATTGTTACTTGAAGAGGCTTTCAGGACAATTTTGTCTGATGGGTTTGACCTCGTCGGCTTTGATCCAAGAGGTGCGCATATAGGCCGTTTTACAGCAGGCAACTTCGGATTTAATCGAACCTACGTTTTTATATAGGTGTTGGATTCACAACTCCTTCACTAACTGCTTTCGCGGATCGAGTCGAAGCTGGCAAGTTCTTCTCGCAATTCCCTCTCGACCTCAATGCGTCTATGTCTTCGCTTGGAGAAGCATATGCGCGAGGGAAAATTCTTAGCAACCTTGTAAAGGACCGCGCTCGATATGTTGCCGAGAGAGTGTCAACTCCACTTGTCGCTCGTGATATGCTGAGCATTGTAAAAGCGTTCGGACAGGACAAAATTCAATATTGGGGATTCTCGTAGGTATTTTTAGTTTGGATTTGCATGTTTGTTTGACTTCCAAGGTTGGTTAGTTATGGAACAGTCCTTGGTGCAACGTGAGTTCACTCTAGTGCCTCAACTTTGCCTCGTCCTAAAACTGTGCATCTAGGTTTGCAGCAATGTTCCCAGTAAGTCGAGCCTTATCAATCATATCGTCTTGAGTGACATCTGACCGAGCGACTCTAGGACAATGTTGGACGACTGATCATTGATGGCGTCGTAGACACGGAAGATTATTACAAAGGTTGGTGATATTAGTTTGAACCGAAATCAAAAGCACGAGTTCCAGTATCTTACGATTCGAACAGGTGCATGGGGGAACAATCTCCGAGACACAGACAAAGCACTTCAGGTATTTTACCAATCATGTGTTGCTGCTGGACCGTCAAAATGCCCTTTATACGAAAACAGCACGTCACTCGTCCAGGCACGAGTTGAGCGTGTGCTGAACAAGCTAAAATCGGCCCCAATACCCGTCTATGGCTCCCTGTTTGACGCCCCTATAGAATTTAGTGTTATCGATTACGGAGTGGTGAGGAATGTCATACTCGTCATTCTGTACAACTTGCATGCGCTCGGCCGATTCCTTGCGGAAACACTTAGCGATCTTGAAGACGGACATGCAGATTTACTTCATTTTATTTCGGTGAGGCGTGTGTTCGATCAGCTCATGAAGTGCGATTGCCCTGCGCCTGGAGAGGCACCTGCTCCGTTCAGTGGGTTCTATGAGACGACGTATTCGATTGCATGCGGTGATGCGGTGGATCGTGATGATGACCTTGAAAGTGTACGTCAAGCATTCGATGAGATGGCTAAGATGTCAAGCTTTGCACCGTCCTGGCCTCATGGAGTTGCCTGCGCGTGAGTTCAATTCTTTGTGCTTTCCGATATTGACTTAATATGTTATCTATACAGTGTTTGGGAGTTGCGATCAAAGGAGCGGTTCAATGGTTTATATAGTCGATTTCACCTGAGTCGACTGCGTGTTAACTTCTGATTATAGGGTCATTTGAGCAAACTACGAGCCATCCCTTGCTTCTGATCGGAAATACAGCAGGTGAATAAAATTTTGATTGCAGAAGGATAGCTTGCTCACCTAGTTATTTCAATCAATAGACCCCGTGACCCCTGTTTGGAAGTAAGTCGTGAATTTCAGGTGTAGCGCATAATACCTATATGCTCGATAGTGCCCATAAGGTCTCAAAATGGTTCAAGGACTCAGTAGTCCTGACGCAGGACTCTCCAGGAGTGAGTACTTGACCAATGGATCCTGCTTTCCGTTGTCACCTTGCTGATGAGTGACTGCAGCACTGCTCGATCGCAGCAGCGTCGCTTTGCACGATCAAAGCTGTCCAGGACTATTTCATCGATGGAACTCTCCCTGAAGAAGGTAAAGTCTGCGACGTGCAGAGCAGTATATTCGGAGAGAAGGAGTTCAGTTTGGATACTTTGGGTGTGGAGGACAGGAAATTGATGGAAGCGGCACAGAAGCTTCAGGAGAATTACTTCGTTCCGGTAATTGGCGGTGGCGGAGTTCTGGGTGTATGAGACCATACTAGTTGTACTGATTGATTAGGCCATGCCTCAATGAATAAACGAAGCTCCACTCACTGAAAGCGACATCCTTCTAGTTTATCTAGCAGGGGCAGGTAACTAGAGTCGATTTCCTAAAGCGTCACACGCAGCGACCACTGGTAGCTCCACAGATTATCAGAAAGGCTGTATCATTTCTGTGTCCAACGGGAAGATAATGCATTTACTGGATTGTCTAAGTCGTAGAGTGCGTCAAATATGCACTTGTGTTGTGCTTCTTACTGGTGAGGCTTTATGTACGCAACAATTGATAAATACGGACCAACAACGTCTTGCTGAACTTCCATTGCGACGCATTCAGACGCAGCATGCACAACATTTCCTCCATGCCACAAAGGCTTAACAAGGCACAGAAAAGAATCTTGGGATTAAATAACATCAATCGACATGGAAAATCAAGGTGAAGGTATGTCTAGTGGTTTTGCTTTTTGTAACATCACGGTTTGACCTGTACTGATTGTAATGTTCAACTAAGCAGCTGTACTTGTTCGGACCCTTAACTCCCTCCTCACGAGCCTAGAAATCTCTCTCGTATTACAAACCATACAAGACCTTACACCACCTCTCATCCTCATGATCTTCGAGTCAATGCTCCGAACTCGTCTGCCGATCTCAAAGGAAACACGCAAGTCAGCAACATACCCTGCTCGAGTGGAAGCAATGAAGATATTCATTGGTGTACTGGCCGATGACGTTCTTGGGATCGATGTTGGCCTGGGCGAATTGGATCCGAGGCGATTAGCGGAAGGGAGACGCGAGGAGGTGTTGCGTGTTGCAGAGGTTTTGTGTTGGCTTGGGAAGCGGATGAGTTATATTTCACAGGATGGGTTGGCTGTTGGGAACGTCGCAAGATCTAGGGATACTTTTAACATTGCAGGTGGAAGTGGGAATGGTGGGAATGTTGATGGACCGACATCGCCGTCTTTGTTGTCCGCTGTGTCGACGAACCATGACGATTCGTTGTTAGTGCATTCGACACGCAGCTTCGACGAGTCGCACACGACGATTAGTACACATGACGTTCTGGAGGATGACTCTCAAGATTTGCAGGCCAACGAATCTGTCAACTTTATTTCTCAGCATTTTCTGCGTCCATCACGAAGGGAAAGGGAGGATTCCCTTCTTCATGCCGAACATACGCATTTACACCAAGTGGACGACTCTTCGTTAGCTCAACTATGTCCAATTAGGAGACCATCAAGACGGTACGACTCTGATTCAGAGGGGAGCAGCGACAGTCGCACGGACAATGATTCATTTTGCGATTGTCCGAATGATGTCTTGGGGAGCTCAAATATCACGCCACCCATACGTACAACAGGACATTTGGAGACGATTGACTTTGAAGACGAGTTAAGGCTTTATGAGTTGCGAAGACGTATGAACCCGAAGCCCCGGATTTCTGTGAGTTTTCTTTGCATAATATGCAAATAACACTTTTACCGAGCAACAATGTTTTGTTATTAGAATTCGAGTCCGTCTACTCCGAGAACTCCAGCTGGAAGTTCATCAGGCAGGATCATCACCCGACATACCTCTCCAACTCAATACACCCTTGCCCTCTTGGATGAACGAGCCCGACTTTGGTCCGAACTTTCACGGTTTAAACATGATCGGACCTAAAGGGTATTTTTTTTCTTGGTCTGGAACCCTGTCTTGCCCTGGTCCTGGTGGATCCACCTCATTGACCTACCTGGAGGTTACTCACTTCTCTCTGGCATGCGCAATGTATATGTATCTTATTTGTGGGTTTGTATACTTTCCTTGTAGTTTAACTTGCCGTAAGTGTAGAATGGACTATAATTAGATGTGTAAAGTTGCGGAATCTAATAGTAACTAAGTATTACATGCGAACGTGGATTAACACATAGTTTAATCGACCTTGCGAGACCAACGGCGTCCGGTAGGGGATGCGAAGCGTTGTTGACCCGCTGGTGACGCAGGCTGTATAACAATATCGACTCTATCTTTCTCCATCGGAGGGCCTCTACCAATGTCTACACCCTTACTCTCCGCATCCCGACCCCAGTACATCCACATTTGTGCCCCAAGAACGCAATTAAGTGCGAGTGCGGTGGCGAATGCGAGGAAGAGGAGTGGGTCGCCGACTTCTGTGGCTGTTGTGAAAAGACGAGCGAGACAACCTGCGATTTGCGAGATGACTGCGAAGGCGGAGAGTTGGCCTGTTGAGCGTGCGCGGTGATTCGTCATGATTTGTGGCAGCTTAGAAAGAACACTGAGTGGAGTCGTCGCAAGCTGGAGAAGCGCTAGGGTCGTTGGTGGGAGCGTGTACAACGCGAATCCACCCGCGAGGACAGCAAGCAATGTCACCATCGCAGAGGACACGTTGGTCTTGACGCGGTGCATGGTTGAGGTAGGGTAGTACGCCATGAGGACTGTGATGAGCGCGTTTTGAAGAGTGAGGAAGAAGTTCTCCCCATAGGTTGAGAATGGGAAGTCGTTCCTGTAGGAATAGACTAGTGTGATTGCGTAGGAGAGTGTCTCGAGGACGTAAGCAGTGAAGGAGAGTCCACGCGCTGAGCGTGCCCTCAGGACTATAAACGAAACAAAAAATCAGCTCACAGTGAGTCTGATTCTTCACGCCGTTGTACACTTACTGATGAGGACCTGAGGAACTTTCATTATGGAGCCCCCGACAACGATCCCTATTCCAAGGCCCTTGGACAACGCGTACTTGAGGCAGTCAATGTCACCGACATTAAGTTCCTCGACGAGCGAGCGGTAACATTTCTATGGAGTACTCGAATTTAATATAAGTTTCTTCGGTTTACGGGAACACATACCTCGCCAACAATAGCCACTGCGGGGTCACGGATGAACCAAGGGAAGTTCTGAGTGATGGAGGTCATGGTAGAGCAGCTTGTGAGGAATCAAGCAGCACGGACGCGACGTGTCCTTCAACTGATTTTGAAGCGCCGATCATCCAATTTCGAATCCGATTATTATTTTTTCAGCTGAAAGATGCAAAGTAGACAAATGTTCTTCTAGGCTCCATATTCAGGGAAGTGCTGCGACTGCATTGCAAAGGGAAAACACATAAAGGTAAAAAAAGAGTTGTTAATATGACTGCCATAGCGGCGCCTGGTTTCGATCCAGGGACCTCAAGGTTATGAGCCTTGCGCGCTTGGCCGCTGCGCCACGCCGCTTGCATTCAATTGTTCCCAATAGATAAATATATACACAAAACATAAAGTAAATAGTAATTACATCCACTTATCAGTGGATCACCTCATAGCCTGAGGTTTGCATAACACAACAAACGTTAACTAGGCAGGTGGAAAGGTGTAGAAGACCTTGCGTGGCGTAGAATGTGAACGGAAAATGCTGAAGACGATAAATAAATAGATACAAGCGGTGGTGTTGGCGACGCTAATGATTCGTCAACCACAAAGGACGGAGTAATACATGATATTGAACAACTAAACGAAGCGTAAATACAGAAGTACTAATTAATGCTCTGCATCTTAATCGCGTGCACAAGATGGACCGAGTCACTAAGTACAGGACCTTCTATGAGGTATTTCATGGTATGACCAGACGAGACGACGATTACCAAAGGAAATAATAAATACACAAATGACTTAAGCCCATAAGAGAAAAAGAATGAAACAGAACTGTTCGTAACTGCTTCACTGACCAGATCTCGCCCGTTCGAACCACCCGCCATCTTCCCAATTCACTCCCGGCTTATAAATTGTAGTTTCTCTCTGATCAGGGTGTAGAATACCGCTCAGGATTTTTCGTAGGCGTTTGAATTCAATCGGCTTGAGGATCCAGCCGTCTATCCCGTAACCGAGCATCTCCTCACGCTGACTTTCAGGCAAAGACGCAGAAACAGCGAATATCGGGATACGACCTCCGTTGAGATCTTTTGACTTGCGAGCCTGAATCTTTCCAGGGGACACTGGGGACGATGCCGAGGCAAGTGGAAGCTCCCGAATGGCCTTGGCAGCTTCAAATCCATTTAGAATAGGCATTCTTTTACAACTTCAGTTAGAAGACGAAGTTGAACACGTTGAAAAAGAACGCACTGAATATCCATTAGGATGCAGTCGAATTCGCCATCGGACTTGACGGCTTCTACACCCTCCAATCCATCGCGTGTGCCGACAACAGTATGACCGTCAAGGGTAAGACGCTTGGTCAGTATCGTCCGGTTGATATGGTCGTCCTATTCAACCAGTGTTACCTTTTATTCCCCATTATTAAAACAATCAGCCTACCTCCACGACGAGAACCCTTAACTTATCATTCGGAACTGCCTGAGAAGGAGATACCTGTGCGGGGCTACGAGTACCAGATGGAGGCGAAAGACGAAGCGGCACAGGAGTCGGCGCCATCGTCTTGATCTGAGATGTTTCAACTGATTTGTCGACATCGAATTCGTCGACCTTCAAACTCTTAATTGGGAAGCGCGAGTCCGCAACGTTGAACGTGCCCTCTTTCGCCGGCAAACGGGGATTGTATTGCCGCTTTCTTTCCCTCGTCTGTCTGACGGCCCGTGGCCTCTTCATGTGGTCGGATTGGAGAGCCTCCACGATACCGTCAATTTCACTCGAGTCACTACTCTTCCGGCTACGTAACGATTGGATAGATGAACTGGAATGAGCTGGAGACATGGCACCCTGATTGTCCGCTGGAGGCAATTCGAAGGGAATCAAGAAGGAAAATCGTGAGCCTTCATTCGGTTTCGAGTCCACGCGAAGTTGACCGCCAAGCTGCTCGACAATTCTTGCAACCACGGCAAGACCTAGTCCTAACGAACGAGGATAAATATAAAGTTGATAGTTGCATGGGGAACATACCGAGACTATGCATATCGGACGACCGTGAAATGGATGTTTCAACTTGCTCGAACACTTGGAAAATGTTCTCCAGTCTCGCACTCTCAATGCCACAACCTGTGTCACCAACAACAATTTCTACCGCGACCTCTTTTGAATTCCGTAAGCCACGAGGTTCTTCGAATTTATGGCAGGATACTGTAACTTTCCCCTCCGTCGTAAATTTGACTTACAGCCTCCGAGTGAGATTTGATACAAGGTGAACTAGGGCATCCACATACCAGCATTCGCGGTCAGATTGGCCACGACTGTGCGAATCTTCTTTGCATCACCAACGACGACCTTAGGACAACTTGATATATCCAAGTCAAATTGGACGTTGCGCCGAGTAGCCTCGTTTCTACTCATCGAATTAGTACCAACGAAGCAAGGGAGCGGTATTTACGGACCTGTATAGTTGAACGGCATCTGCAATTGTTTCATGAAGATTGAATGGCTCATTGAAATAGGTCTCGTTCCCGCTCTCAAGCCTCGTCAAGTCCTATAATAAATCACTATAAGCTCCTGAGGCAAAGCCTTCCCAAAGTCTTATCCTTACGAGCAAATCGTTGATGGTGAATAGCAGGCTCTGGAAGAACTATTAGCAAAACAGAAAAAGATATGTATGTGTGAGTTTTACCTTGGACGCAGAATGCGACCTGCTAAGGTTTTCGCGAGTCTCTGTATCCAGTGGTCCGTTGAGAGCCATCTCAAGGTAACTTTGTAACATGAAATGTCAGTAAATATAGCTGGATCAACTAAGCAACACACTTTATGATATGGTTCAAAGGCGTCCGCACTTCCAAAGACGTTAATAACGAAAAATGGAAACCCAAGGATACACACCTTCGTGACTAGCATTGGACAACAGTATGTTCGTTAGCTGCGTCGTCTGTAGAGCGGATTCTTTTTGTCTCCACACTTCTATGAACTAAATGAAGGTTACTAAGTGATGAGAAGTACACTCGGGGAGATTGACACCCTCACCTTCCCATATACAAGTGCGAGGACGCCGGCAGTTTCCATTTGCTCTTCTGTCCATGCTCGGCATCTACCTGCAACAGTTTCAGACCATGTCTATTTGAAGGTCATCGTCAATAATATGATCGTCGTCCATGCTATGAACGACTCACTTTGAAAGACTTCCGCGGTTCCATGACTGATTCCACATTGTAGTCTTTATATGGCTTCCCTGCCCAGTGCACGTCCCGCAGCTGACCTTTGCGGAGGAAAGCGATGAAATCTTTGCCTCCTCGAGATAAAGGCACGTAAAGTAGGCCCGCAATAACTTCCAGCCCACTGGGTAGCTGCAGATCAGGGAAATCTTTTACAACTGATTGCGAGACTTGTAGCAGCCTAGACGAAAATTTAATCTCGGGCTGCGCGAATCCACGTAAGTAACGTACGTAAACTGCTTTAATCGCAGGTATTCGGCGACAAGCAGGATCTCCTGACCATGTTGATTCGGACCCAGGATCTTCGCGCCGTCACCGATAACGAGCACACCGAAATCGGCATCAAACAGACTAAGAAGATCCTCGGCATTTGAGACTATATACCCGGTCGGGTGCGAATCGGTAGGCAAGGTACTAATCTGAGGTTACGGTTGCGTCAGTAAACACTAGATAAAACAAGACAAGAAACCCGCGCACCAGTTTACGGGTGAGAAGGCGTTGCGCATAGCTCAATCGTTCAATGTTGCGAGATATCGAATCGCTAAGAAGTCTCAACATTTGGCGAACGGGGAAGGAAACTCGCATTCCTTGCACACCATATGAGTGACATGAGATGAGCCCCCATAAAGCACCGAAAGTTACAATCGACTACGATCAATGAGTAGCAAACTCCTGATAAATAGGTTGTAAAGCTTACGATTGACATAGAGGATCGAACTCCCATGTTAGCAATATATTTGATGTGAATTGGGCTCATAGCCCGAAGGAATGAATGTGTCATGTCCTTCAAGGCAAGTCAGGCGCGAAGAAAGAAGGGGAAAAATATCAGAACGAACCAAAGGCGTCTCCAGGTCCTCTTGACCCCGAACAACGAGACGGGCGGTAGCCTGAGACCGGTTGTATAATAATCGCACCTTATCTAGAAACGACAGTCTCAGACAAGAACACGAAAATAACGCGATTCTACTCACTAATTTTGTACAGCTCTCGAGCCTGGATGAACCGTCAGCTGAAGCATAAGAGATCAAATATACGACATGCCTGAGCTGGAACATCCGAAGCCGGGAAGTGCAGTCCTTTATAAAGTTCATGTGTCTGCCTCCAATCAACGAGTTCTGCAACCACTTGACCATTATACTGCTCGTCAAACTGGTAGACCAACACGCGATGGAACTGAGTCAAATCTTTAATCACACCAACGACGACCTTGAGGAATGACTCAAGATCCGGTGCTGAACTCAGTTGATCATTCACTTGCGCTAAAACGGCGAAGATATCCATAGTACCAACGCCAGTCTGTGCACCTCGCCTCGCCCTTGCTCGCTGCTTCCGCGTCTGAGCCGTTTCAAAGGCTCCTAAACCAGATCTTTCAGTGCCTGGGTTACTGAACGTACGATTTATCCGCCTCATACGTTCAAGGGCTTTCAGAGGCTTCGCATGGCTTGTCGTACTCTCAAAAACGTCCTCAGGCCTCGGGAACCATTGCTCCTCACCCTCGAGACCCCCTTGTTCTGCTGCTAGAAACAGCTCGGCGGGATTGAGCATTGTGGTGTGCACGTCAGATGTGCTCGGTTCTGTGCTACTGGAAAGCGGCGCCGTATTCTTGACAGTCGGTCCTGGAGAAGCGTACATCTCGGTAGTGGAGCCCGAATCTCTGCTGAACGTCGTCGCCGTAGTTGAACCGGAGCTCGTTCTAGAGCTGTTACTACTAGGCTGGGAGTCTGGTGAACCCGACGGGATAACATCGCTCTGGAATGGCGGGTATAGTGGGTTGTATAAATCTCGCTCCAATTCGAATTCGAGAATGATGATTGATCGCTCAAATGGCCCTGGGGCCTTACCATCCATGTTTGCATTCGCCTGTACACGCAACGGAGGACGATGCGCGGCACACCAGCAAGTCCAAAATCGTCTATCACCTTCCCTTTCTATCTCTTCGTCTTCATCCGAGGGAGCACTACCAGGCTCACCCCAGCCACTTAGCAAGAACACTTGGGGATTATCGTTTGTTCCTTGTTCGCCTTCAGAGAATTCAGAATCATTGAGGAACTGCACATTATCCCAAAGTAGATCCGCTTGAGAATCCGGCAGAGTTTGGGTAAAACATTCAAGATTGAAAAGGTATCGGGGAGAAAGACCAAGTATCTCCGTCGCATTCTGATGACAAATTAAGTATTTATGCAAAAGCTGTATCCTGTTTCATACCTCTGACACCTGTCGTACTATCAAATTACCAGTATTGTCATCTTCTTGGACAGCAATCAAAACGCCAAAGCCTTGGACAGCCCCTGGTGCGTGGATCGGCTTTTATAAAAGCAAAATTGTCAAGTACAGGGATTCCAAAGTGCGGATCGGCCACGTACCTCATCCTCGCATTTTGTCAGGACACCTTCTCGTCCTGTTATAACATGGAAGCCGTCCTCGTCTACCACGTGTTCAAACCTAAATGTCACTAACTCGCTTGAAGAACTCATATTCATCGAGGACGGCGTCGCGCCAACAGCATCGCCCGCAGAATCTGTACCAGAAAGACCTCCTGATTGAGTACCTTCACCTGCAGAATCTTTCCCTCTGTCGGACCTTCCCCAAGGGTCGGAGCCGGAGCCGGAGAAAGGGCTCTGGATATTGTCCCTCGCCTTTCTACTCGATACCAGAGAGCCGCCTGACAGTGAGGATCCACCACTTTCAGATGCACTGTGAGAGGACACAGGTGGAAGATGCACTATTCCTGACTGACTAAAATCAATCGGCTTCGAATGAGAAGGTTCATCTCCTGCTTGAGCCTGCATTGGTTTAGGCATACGAAGGGAGGGAGTCGTGTAAACAGTTGCTAGTACATCAGCACCAGCCGACGAGATGGGTTCTGGATGACGCGGATCATACTCATCCTCGTCTCGATCGCCAGGAAGGATCATAATACGCTGCTCATTCTCTTCAGCATTGTCCTCTGGCAAGGTGATTGTAACATCAGTGTTTTCAGGTACTGAGTCGTTCTTCGTTCCTTCGGTTCCTAAAACTGCAGTTTCTTCATTTTGCGGCGTAGGGTCCTGGCTAGACGCAGAGTCGTGTTTTGGAATGGGGTTGACAGGCTCGGAAACGCTCGCTTCGCCACGCAAAGGGATGAACGGGCTATCTTCTGTATCCTTGAACAAGGAAATTGCATCGTCTGACTTAGAAGGCACCATTGAACTTCGTGCTTGGTTATCTTTAAGGTCCCTCTCTCGCTTCAGCTGGGCAGCAGCTTGGGACATGCTTAAATAAGTGGGCGCGGCGCCGACTGTACCGACAATCCCAGTGCCCAGAGACTGATCGTGCTTAGCTGGCTGGATGCCAGAGAGAAGCGAGCGAACAGGATAAACGTAACTCGTTGCAGAAGATGAAGAGGATGATGCGGGGTTCGCGCCAGAGGATGCCGGTTCCTTGATCGAAGCCGGGGTGGGAGTTGCTTCGGAAGAGGTGAACCCGGGCCTCTCGGCGTCGCCTTTGCGCTGCTCGTCGCCGACAGACATCGTGTCCGCGAGCGTCGAATGGAAGACGGCGGGGGGCACGCAGAAAACGGGCGTATACACTAAGCCCCGAACCTTTTTCCGAAATGAATGCGCGTCACGAGTTCGTGACGCAATTTGTTTGGATTGGTGGAAGATCAAGATGACTATGACCTGCCTTATCGGGGGTTGCCCTGTGTTTTGCAATGGACGCCTTCTTGGTGCGAGGTCAGCAGCTGCTCCTCATTCTCTGCGCGCTCTATCTCGTGTTTCTGTCCCTTCTCACTATCCCGTACTTCCAAAGACAGTCAGTACATGCAACGAAGCTCTGATATTAGTTGCTGATCGGGATCGTTTCACTGCATTGCCATACTTAGTGCGATTTACCTTCATGCGCTCCGCTTGCCGCTATTCGTGGACTTCAACAATCCAGTAAAACATGGCCTTCCCGGTGGGCACAAATGATGCATTTTCGTTTGAGCCTTTCTAACAACTGGTGGGGGCCATCAGCTAGCAGGTCCCTCAACATACAACTAGAAACTCGTGACAATGTCCGACTCGGAGCTTGGCTTGTTCTTCCTCCGTTGAACCAGAAACAGACAGCTTTTGATGGTCCTCCAAGCGTGACCGAGATATCCGAAAGTATTTCAACGCGACCGACGATACTGTTGTTCCATGGAAACGCTGCGAGTCGTGCTATGTCGTTCCGTGTTCAGCACTGTTCGACATACGCATCTCGTTTCGGTGCCAATGTCCTTGCTATAGACTACCGCGGCTTTGGAGATTCCGAGGGAACACCCAGCGAGGACGGACTTATCTCTGATGCGCGCGCCGCATGGGACTGGGCCGTTCATCATGGCGCCACACCGGAAAATATGCTTTTGGTCGGGCTGAGTCTCGGAACTGGTGTATCTGCTGGACTTGGAGCAGAACTGGCCAAGGAAGGTATGTATTCAAGTGACTGCTCTGAGTTCCGACGTATAATCCGCTCCAACTTTTCAGGTATTCATCCAAGAGGGATTATATTACTTGCACCGTTCACATCTATCAAATCGCTATTATACGATTACCACCTGTTCGGGTTGATACCCATTTTACAGCCTCTTAACTTTTACCCTCCCCTACAAGGTAAAGTGGACGAAATGTAGCTTTACATGATCTCAATGTCTTGTCAGATTTTTTCGCAAAATACCTAATTACGCACTTCAACTCTAGTCAGACTCTTCCAGTATGTCTGTCCTTCCGAAATACTGCCATTATTACCGACGTTCGACTTTGTAGACGATAAAGTCTCGCATACTTCTCGTGCATTCCAAAGACGATGTCGAGATCCCGCACTCACATTCGCAATCTCTCTTCGATGGCATTGTAGATCAATTTCTTCCAATCCTGCCTGCTCTACCCGAATCAACTAGTGAATTGCAAGGATTTGACTGGGCTGGGTTCGAAGCGGCAAAGAAAGAGCGGCAGACTAGCAGGGATGCACTCGTAAGGAAGCAAGAAATTCCTGGTTTTGCAACTGTTCATCGGCTGCATCGACCGGGCGAGTTTGGCGAGGTGTTGTTTGTGGAGGCGGAATATGGAGGACATGACCGCGTTGGACTCCAAGAGAGCTTGATTGATCTGATTAGCTACGAGCTCTTCTGATATGGAGTTGTCTTTGGTGGACAAGTGCTGTAGTCGTGGCAAAAGGCAATATGCAAGGTAGGAAGACTTTGCGAGCTCGATACCGATTCATTATCGTTCGTTGTACAGGGCTTGGGAATTTGTTTGCTTTGTCTCGTGCAAGAAACAGACATAGGTGCACAGCTTGGTTTCCTTCTTAACACTACATTTACTACTTAGAAGTATGTTCAGGATTTGACCTTATACCATTCGTTGCCAATGTTGCAAGCCTGCTCCTCTCTATATAATTATAAGTTCTTCGAATGTGATCTAGCTGAATAATATGCACTGTGGTCGTTGGTACTTTGTAAACAAATCTTGTCTCTCTCACATTTTCTGACACTGTACTACTTGTCTCCATTCTCTCTACTCTAGGACTCAAGCCATTAGGGCCCAATGACCTTGCAGTCCTATTTCTGCATTTAAAACACAAATGTGTGTTCAGGATGGATATGAAAGGACAAGAGTATCTGGTAGAATCTCCCAAAACAGTGTTCTACACTTTTTGGCATGACTTAGATCAAAAGCTAGCATGTAATAGAAAGATCGTTTTAACTTAAACTTGCATTTACTAAGCCAAATTCCTCTTTGGTGGACTGGACATTATCCGAAATGAATCAGATTCCAATGGCAAATTGAGCTTGATTGATCTAAGCAGCACCGAGCTCTTCTCTAATTCAGAGGTAGCTTTTGGGGTACCAACGTGCTGAATAGTCGTGGTAAAAGTGCAATATGTAGTGAATTATAGTGGAGTGGCTCTTGCCAAAAGAGTCTTTGTTGGCTTCTTGGGGTGGTGAACTGGGTGATCCGCACCGTGGTAATCGGAGCAAATGCTTTGTAAACAAACGTGTTTTATCTCTCGCCACTTTGTTCCACTGTAGTGTAATTCTCGTCTCGTACTCCCCACTAGACTCTAGAGCTCGACCTGCTCTGATGGCCTTGCAATAATGTCTGCTTCTCAAGTGAAACACGACGGCGAATCCAAAACGGATATGGACGGACAAGAGAGAATTGCCTTCCGTGACAAGGAGGTCGAAAACGAGCAGTCTGATCAGAACGATGACCAGACAGCACGTACGACGCTTCGCGATGCCGACCCTTCGTCAACGGCCGTGTCAGCAAGGCAAGGTACAAAACGGCGGCGCAGTTTTATTGTGTGGTCAAAACTACCATCCGTCCGTCCGTTCTACGGTATTGCGCAGGACATTCGGTCCCGCGCTCCATACTACGTCAGTGATTGGACCGAAGCGTGGAACTATAGAGTTGTTCCGGCGACTTTATTGATATTTTTCGCAAAGTGGGTATTTATGACTCTTATTTTCTCGGATGAGATGGGCTGGTGCTGATAAGATAACCGTGCGCGTTAGCGTGTTGCCTGGTATCGCGTTCTCGCTAGACTTGATAGAGACCACGAATCAATATGGAGTTGCGGAAGTACTGCTATCTTCCTTCATGGCTGCCTTCATATTTTCCATCTTTGGCGCCCAGCCGCTTTGTATTGCGGGCGTCACAGGTTGGTCAAAAGTAGCAAGAATCCGCTTGTTTGTTGAACGTTGAATTTGCAGGACCCATCACTGTCCTGAACAAGACCATTTTTGATATTATTAAAAATCAGGACGATGCCCCAGACTACCTACAGTTTGTAGGCTGGGTGTATCTTTGGGGAGCTATACTGCATTGGATAACCGCAGCTCTGAACTGTAGGTTATTCCATCTGCAACTAAGAATTCAGAATTAAAGAGTTTCAAGGGTGCAATTTCCTCAAATATGTCACCCGGTTCTCATGCGATACATTCGGGTTCTTTGTATCCTGGGTGTACCTTCAGTACGGCGTGCAGGTCGTGACTCGCCAGTTCAGTCACTCGTCAATCGACGGAGCTTTCGTGCAAATAATCCTCGCGCTCGTTATGCTCGTGGCATGTTTCCTATTCCAGTCGCTCGCACGCACAACCTATTTCCATAGACACGTCCGTCGCTTCTTTGATGATTATGGCATGCCAATCTCGCTCGTCGTGAGTTCTTATCGCGTGCTTTTCGTATCGACTGTATTCAAGAGCTGTCTTCCAGGCTACGACGGGTTTAGCTTATTGGGGCCGTTTCAATACTGCTAACCCCGAAACGTTGCCTATTTCTGGCGCATTCCAGCCTGCCGGCGGACGCGACTGGCTCGTTCGCTTTTGGGAGTTGCCGGGTAAATGGGTCGGAATTGCCTTCCCGTTTGGCTTCGTTCTATGGGTCCTGTTCTTCTTTGATCACAACGTCTCCGTAAGCTTTTACCATTCAAACTATTTTGAGTTCTAGTAATGATTGCATAAATCTAGTCGCTCATTGCACAAGGTTCCGAGTTTCCCTTGCGTAAACCACCTGGCTTCCACTACGACTTCTTCCTTCTCGGGATCACGACATTCATTGCCGGCCTTCTCGGTGTCCCAGCACCGAACGGACTCATTCCGCAGGCTCCCATACATACTACCTCTTTGCTTATAATGGGAAGAAACCGAAAAGACGACATTGAAGATCCATCCAGCAGTGCAGGTCCAAGCAAGAGCGAGAAACGCGCAGATGGACCGTACCCTGAACCCGATCCCAGTCCTGCTTATCATGAGGTGCCTATTGGAGTTGTTGAACAACGCGTTTCGAATCTCAGCCAAGGATCTATGTGTCTTATCCTTCTTACTGGCCCGTTCTTGCATATCCTGCATCTTATCCCTCGAGGTGTACTTGCTGGGCTTTTGTACGTTATTTTTATTCTGAAAATCCTATGCCGTCTAATTTTGGACTTATAGCTGGTTCATGGGAGCGGATGCTCTGCAAGGAAACGGAGTTACGACGAAGATGCTTTACCTCATTCGGGACAAACACCTTACGCCTCTGGATGAACCGCTTCGCAAAGTCCGGCCATCCCGTATCATTCTTTTCACGTTGATACAATTAATTGGATTCGGAGCAACGTTTGCTATCGTGCAGACCATAGGTGAGTAACACAAATTCAACTTTGTAAGGTTGATATTAATAATCTGTTTTTTAAGCATCAATTGGATTTCCCATTATAATTCTTCTGCTCATTCCTCTCCGAACATCTATTGTTCCTCGGTTGCCTTTCACAGAGGAAGAACTTGCTATTCTTGATGGACCGACCGCATCGCCATTCGTGAGTTGTCACCATTGCATGGAATGCACCTTTTCTCATGTTTATTTCTAACTTTCATAGACGATGGAATCTGTTGGTGGTTCTCTATGACTTGACGAACTCCAATGACAAATATGACGAACCCGATTTTCTCAGTGGAGAGGAGGAAAAAGATGTTTTTGTTTTGGATGATAAATAGGATTGCATTTTTTGGAATTGGAATATTGGTATGTGTAAATTGATATGGAATGGAACACAGACTAGCAGCCAGTGTTGTCGACTCTTGAGTTTAGAAGTAAAGCAACGATTAACCTAGTGAAATCAATGGTGTGTCAGTTAAAAATTAGATAAGATAGAAGTAATTTGTTAGAATCACGCACCCGTATAAGCCCAACACCTCTGCGAAGATGAGGATGAGGACCATTGAGACGAAGACTTTTGATTCGTGCACGTATGCTCGTACACACTATTAGATAATATAAGCCGGTGTAGGACACGAGCGGGAAAGGAGACGTACTGAATCGCCAACGATACCAATGGCGTACCCCGCCGCAAGTCCTGTTAATCCGCAAGCTAGTCCAGCGGAAAGGTGTAGGAAACCGCTGTACAATGAGTAGTCCTCTGTGGGGCTCACTACGCCACAGAATGATTTGTTCGTTAGGCGAGCCAGGCTCTTTCGTCAACAAGTTTCTAGACTTACGACCGCCAGCGATGAGGACGGAGACCACTAGTCCGTAGACTGCGATGATACCAGACATGACGACCGGGATAAGTGACTTTACATTTAATTAGTTTCGTTAAACATGTTTGTTGTAAAAAGTGAAGAAGGGAGAGTGTGTGTACGAACCTTCATGATCAACTCTGGTTTGAAGGTGCCCAGACCGGCGATGCCTATGCCTGCTTTTGCAGTTCCGTACGCGGCCCCGACAGCTATGCGTAGCTTCGTTTAAATACCAAATAGATGGATAGCTTTGAAAGGCTAAGAAAACGTACTGCTGAATATCATCTACGGCACACAACGTCAGTCAGTCCAGTTACTTCTCTCGAGTCTATTGCAAGAACACGTACTGAAAGGGACACGCCCGCGAAGCCGAAGAACGGCGCGTATGGTGGACAGACAGACATAATGGGAATAAGAGGTAAAGCCGAAACAAAGGGAGAGAAGAACTATGTAGTGCAACCCCCTAGGTGTCGAGGTTGGAGGAAGACGAGTTGAGTGTGCCGCGTCGGTTCTCTGTGGCGAGTAGCGTATTACGTACACATCAATCGTACTCAAAGAAGTATTGAAGTAAGAATTAAGTTCGTACACATAAATTCGATTTTGTTTGCTCATGCTCCTGTAAAGTATTATACAGTATTACCTGCATTTGAAAATGAGGGATACTATGTGCAGAAACATGGAACTGTTGATTTGATACAATCCGTGCTAAGAAAACACTGCTGGTCATATTCGAATCCTCTAAATAAGTACTAGCAGGAACTTGGAACCTGGCAGTAGAGCAGAAAAGGCCATCTGAATCATTGGACAGCTAGCACTCTTTATGAAGGAAATTTGAGTTGCACAATTGGTTTGAAGCTTGCCACGTAATTAGCATTTCCATGGCTTCGCAAATGTTTGTCCATGGGAGTATGATTTAACATAATAAAGAATATAGCAGTGCGTATTGCGAGAGGATCTATCATTTCTTCTTGACCTGCTTTATTCTAATCGTCTCGTCACCCACGAAAATGCCCTGCACGACACGAGGTCAATACCCACTGAAGGCAACACGCAAAATAAGAATGTCACATACCTTTCCCTTGTATGGTTCCGGAGGCCTCCACGACCTCACCTTCGCCGCAAACAACCCAAGCAAATGTTTATCCGTACAGCTCAACACGATTTTCGTCGGTAACCGTACCTCAGCCTTTATATACGCAGGAATCGGTACAAACACGGAATGCGAATACCCAACCTTCATATTAAGCCTCTTCCCACTATTTCCTTCCGTCGTTCCACGCGGGTCGTCCTCTAACGCAGCACGGTATCCTACGCCAACAAGGTAAACAGGTACCGTAAAACCCTCCGTCATACCGATTATTGCGTTGTTGATGAGCGAACGCGTCGTCCCCCACATTTGTCTTTGCTCCTTCACTGCTGAGTTTTCAACGCCGACTGAGAGGACTTCGGGTTGTGGGAAGGAGAGTTGAACGTATGGTTTGAGAGGGACTGAGGTGGTGCCGAGGGGTCCTTTCACGGTTATTTCGGAAGGTGAGGGAGTGAGGACTACTGCTTGTGGAATGGGGATGGGTGCGCGTCCGACGTTTGAGATGTGACCTCGGAGACATGATGAGGTGCTGAAGAAGCGATGAACTTGTGCTGTTGATTGTCGTATTCGATTTAGCATGGTTGCGAAAGTCGAGCCCGACTGACGTCGAGAGACGCGGTCAAGGAAGTTAATGGTGAAAACACGGAAAAGTCAATGATCGCGCCTGTTTTTGGAAAGTCGATCTTAACGGACAAAAACAAGACCAAATATATCTTTTGACAACAACGGAATAGTAGTATAAGTAGATCAATATGTTACTCTGTTGAGGGGTACATTAGTGTATCTAGAGTTTACTGTACTTTCATTGAGCTAGGTGGGTTTGTTTCTAAGCCATGAACCACAATTATGATTTGTCGACACATGCGATTCGATCACTTCTACATATCTAAGCTGAGAGGAAAACGGTCCATGCGATAGTCGGATTGCCCTTAGAACTCGCTTTTGTAATAACTCCTCCAGATTTGCCAAGGCAGCCTTATACTATCGCGCAACTGCAGCTTTGGGTTGAAAGCATCAAAGTTAGCCTTTTCCAAACGTCGCAAGTAATTCTGTACTGGGACCTTGAGACGCACGTAATGTCAGAACGAACAAAGGGATATTCAAAATAAAACAAACTTACGGCATTCAAAAAGACAGACATGGCCTCTCTGGGTACCTCATGAAGCCCATTACTCCCCTTGAACATATCGCGTGCAGTGATGAGATGGTCGTTTGCAACGATAGCAAACTCATACACGGCATCTTGTAAACCGGATGCAGCTGGACCACGACGGAAGACTTCTTCTTGGTTGACGTGATGCTTCGCCGTTATACTTGCAGGGATAACCATGACTCCTTTGGAAGCATGATATGGAAGGGCTCGTAAGAGGGTTGAGACGGTTTGTGATACACCTATATGCGAGGCTGCATGCGAGTATGTGTCTGAAGATGACAAGCCGAGGATTGATAGAAGGATATAGTTCAGGGTTGAGGTTGTCGACTCGGCGTGAGCTAGAAGGGTATCCATATTGAGGTGCGATGGTGAGTTAAGCTCAATGTCCTTCAAGAAACATTAGCAACAAATATATATATATAAACCAGACCTGTTCAAGGACGTACCCGAGCTTCGATAATTCGCCTTAAATGATATGGTGCGATATGTGCGCCTTTCGACGCATTGTGCAGCGCTACTGCAATTGGGTGAGGAGAAGCACCAGGTTGCTGTATAGCATCTTTCCAGAACTGCATCCTCATCTGTCCGATGAGTGGGTTTGACACTGAGTCTTGGATCATGGCAAGCTCTAGCTTAGATAATAATATTTCATGAGTGAAAAGTATTATAAAGTTAGAATGATGCGGGAAACGCACGTAGAACGCTCGTACGGCAAAACAAGCAGGTTGTAAGGCTTTGGGGAAGAACTGCGAGGTTAGGTATGAGTCCCTGTCATGTTTTCGGACGAATTCGCGGCAATAGGCTTCAGGATCTTGTGGTCCTGCCGTAGACGAAGCGACGGAGTTCGTCGCATATTTTCGGCGCGACGATGTGTGAGCATTGACATAGCGTGTTGCTCCTATTCTGCGGCATTGGTGAGAGCGCAGGAATTGTGTGAGGTTGGTACGCGACATGAACGTCGGAGCCAAAGACGCGGAGCGCGTTTTTTACGCGCAAACTACGACATCAGTCTCGTGCCGCCATTTCACCTTCACTTCATAACCAGCAGACACATGCATCCAAGTGCGACGCGGCGATGAGAAGGTCTGGTCTACAGAAAGACGTTGTTGCTCTCTATCGTCGGCAAGCGTTTGTTCTCACATGCCACATACACTTCCGTGCTGAGTAATTATTGACCTCAGTGCCTTGCGTTTAATCCGCACCAAGCCGCCTCACACACAACCAAAGTTCAGTGCTTATATTCGATATACGTTCCATCGCAATGCACAGTCCATCTCACCGAGAGACTTCAACGCGATAGAACATCTTCTGAGGGTTGGGCGAAGGCAAATTGAACAACTAGAAGACAAAGCTGTCAAGAACTGTTTTACGGGTGGACAGGAGATGCAAGAATGGATTGCCAAAAATCCCAGTCGAAGACCAAGGGCATAACATGAAATAGAGGATAGATTGATTGTCTAGCTATGATGATGTGCGATAGTATAATAAGGACTCCATTAATATTAACTACGCTGTTGCTGCCACCCTAGGCTTTGCCCTCCTGGGTCTTCTGCCATTCGTCGCAGCTCTACTTTCCGTTACGTTACTCTCCGATACAGCATTTTGCTCAGCGGCCTGGACATCAGAGCTGTTCTTAGCAGCTGCAGCCTCATTCGCCTTCCGCTTTTCGTACTCGAGAGCGTAAGCCTGTTCATACGCCAGCCTTCGCTCGTTCAGCACTTGTTTGATTCGAGCCATAGTTTTGCGGCACTGCTTCCCATATTATGACCCATAACTCCATAGAAAATGAGTGTAGACATACCGTTCGGTCCTTTTCCCTCAGATCCATTTGTTCGTCGAAAATACCATGTCGTTTGGCTTCTTGTCTCTGGGTCGCTATTAAATTTCGTTCGCGGAGGACAATGTACCATAACGTATGCAAGTCTTTAAAAGATTTTCTTCGCAGCTCCACGGCATTCCAGCTTCGACCTGTAGAAAGTTAGGGAGAAAAATAAATAAATAAAAAACGAATGATCAAGGGAACGTCGTAGTTCACCTTTTTTCGTCTCTGCCTTGTGTTGTCCCTCCATGGTCTCATATTCAAAAGACATCCCTCCTTCAGTTGAGACCTGACGAAAGAACGCGTAAAGGCCATGTTTAGGACTGACGGGGATGTTTAGTTGAGGACGAGTGGGCGGTTCCTGCTCCTTCTCCGCGAGGAAAGCTTCGTAGCGCAGACGCTGGGCTTCCTCCGATTCATCCTGTTCAAGTGGTCGAGATGTTGGTAAGGACGTCTCCGTCGCAAGCCATCGACGAATGTTTGCGAGTGGTGCAGTTGGCCGTCGGGCAACTCGCAGACGAAGTGCTGAGAGCATAAGTAGCGATGTTTTGAGGAAATCGGTAGTTGACCTGAGAAGTCTGATTTTAGAGTGGAGAGAGTTCCTGATTGGGAGATCGACTCTGTAGAAACGTGTGTGGCGGTTAATCGCGGTCCCGCAACGTCTGACGCGCCTTGCATTCTGCTCTTCACCATGTCCGAATCCGATGAGATTCCTGCTCCTGCACTGGCAGTAAGATGGATGCGGCCTCTCAGTGCGTCTGCGCTACTCGAACTCCCAACTGCGCCAGTGGTCTTATCGACCGCGAAGGACTGGCAAGCATTAACGGCAGAGGAGAGCAGTGAATGTGAAATTGCGTGGCGGAAATTATCAGATGAAGAACGCAAAGCTGCGGAGGAGGATGAAAGTACTGAAGGAGTCTCGAGAGACTCTGAAGACATTGACGATGAGGATGAAGATATTATCGGCGTATCCATTGCAAGGGATAAATTATTCGAAGTAGACGTGAGGAGAATGCGTGTACGTCCGTCTCACTCGTCTGTTTCTTATCACGCATTGACGTTGTCAAAATAATCATAGCTACGCCCGATATACTGGAAGATGAACTCCCCTCCTATTAAAGTTATCCGGGGACTCTGGTTCTACGATGACGTTCGTGCTGTTATAATCTACGGACTATTGATATCCGAAAACCAATGTTGTATATCTTCAATATAGCATCATCCCGTCCCTCGAGAATTGGCAGAACAACTAGAAGAGCTATACCTAAGCGTCAAGCCTTACCTCCCAGCATATGAAATTGAACTCACGACGGCATTTGAGCAAGGCTCCGAAGCGCATGCCAAGTTGAAACAGCCTCTCGATGAGACACAAAGTGTTGTGTTCGAAAACAGTTCAAAGGCATATATCGTCCAGTAGGTTCTACCCCATTTGTGTCTACTATTCCAACCAGCTGACATATCAAGAAACTCGTCCAAGCGCTTCTTCTCGTTCCTTCCTGGAACTTCTTCATCGAAGCCATCGACTCTGACGTTCTATCCTGGTTCAAAGCCTGTTTATAGAGGCTATGAGGCGGCTGCAGAAGCAGGACCTGTACAAACTAGGGCAAGATCTGCGAGCGTTCCTACGAAGCGCAAGGCCAATACCGAAGAATCTGGGTACCAATCAGACAGCGTAGCCGTCCCTTCACAGGAGGATGCCCGAGAAGTCAAATTCGCCACCATTAAGAAACCACGAAGGAGCGTCAGTCGCGGAAGGAAACCAATTCGGGTAGGAAACGAGGATGGAGAGGATAACGTTATGGATCTTGTCTTAATTATTCACGGGATAGGACAAGGGGTACGCTATTTTCCTTTTCCCATGGCTGTTAGTTTTGCGCTGCTAACGTCGATGGCATGTTAGCTTGCGAGCCAGTACGAAGGATACAATTTTGTTTATGCGGCTAATCTCTTCCGACAAATAGCTCGGTACTATTTTCTTTTCACGGTCCTGGCTGAATATATGCGTCCTAACGAATATGATTTTATAGCAAACAGTCTACAACACCCGCCTTGGCCTCGGTAATGCGCGATCGCAGAGTACAGTTCCTTCCAGTTCAATGGCGGACAAACTTCCAGCTGAGTGCTGATGAGGAAAGTCGCCGCGAAGCTGCAGGAATAGACAATAATTTCACCCTTAATGGTAAGCAAAACCAAACCTGTGATAGACTTAATAATAGCTGAAAATTTGACTGGTTAGACATAACGATTAGAAATACTGTTCCTTACGTGCGTGATCTAATGAACAACGTACTGATAGACATCCCCTATTTTCTGAGGTAAGATCATCCAAATTGTACTGTGCTCGGCTAACAGGCCATTTTAATTAGTCAGCATAAAGACCGTATGATACAAGCGGTAAGTTCATTGAATGTCAATACAAGTGAGTTACTAAAATCTATGTATTGCAGGTCGCTAAGCAAGCGTGAGTAATGACAAGCTACTATTTATGTCGAGCTGGACTAATGTTTCGCTAGAAATCGTATTTATCGACTTTGGTGTGCGCGAAATCCAGGCTTTGATAAGAATGGGCGTGTGGTTCGTTGTCGTCCTTCTCAGAAATCAAGTTATTTGGATTAATGAAGCACAATACCAGCACATCTTAGCCCATTCACTCGGGTCAGCACTTGCTGGACACATCCTGAGTAATCAACCGACTATACAGCCTCCACTGTCAGAGATGGAGCCATCCTATGCTAGAGATCTCTCACATCTCTTCCTTTTCAACACTGCGTGCATCCTTCCTGCGTCCTTTCTAACATCTTTTTGAGGTACTGACATTTGTCCTTTAAAGATGTCTGTTCATGATTGGTAGCCCTTTCCCGCTTTTCGTTCACATCAATCGTTCGCAAGTTATTGCCAGAAAGGTATTTAAGCACGCTTCCGAGTTCTTCATTTAAACTAAACACATGCGAAGGGTCGGGAAAGAACGATGAATTCTCCCGCAGACGAGGCTGTACGTTGTATGCGTCTCATTTCCGGATCCCTAAGCTCAACTCTATTATCTAGTCTGTTAAGGAAGGCCTTTTCGGGTGTCTTGCGGTATGTGTTGACATCACGCTCGAATACATTCTCTCTAAACCTTCTGCAGGTTGACTCGCTTTACAATATTTTCAACCCTTCAGATCCAATCGCGTGCGTATTAGGAGTTTAAAGTGAGACTGTTAAAAAATTCTGGATTGACATTTTGGTATTTTTGTTAGCTACCTGATGAACCCGACGGTCGATGCAAGGTGATCTACAAATACACAATATTGAGGAACCCTGTATTCATGATTTGTTAAACTCCAGGAAAGCGAAGGAAATACCTCCGTCTATCATCAAGAACGTTAGCGTACCTATGTTCTCGTCCTTTTCGACCCGTGTATCGCGGCTATGGGAAGGAATGGTCACGCCCTCACCACGATCTCGGAGTCCGTCTAGACCTCGCATGCCTGCTAAAGCGTCGAGTGGGTTCGAGCTGGGCGGGTCAGTGGAGACAGTGGTGGGAACGAAAGAAGAGCGACGGTACTTCTGGTTTGATTGTGGACTTTTGGAAACACATTCATTGTTACATAGGTTCTTGGCACTCAATCCCCGTGGTACGCTGGACTTCGCACTTCCTTCGGAGGGAAATCTTAGTAGTTATTTCGGTAAGCAATAGTTCCCATTTTTTTTCCGGATCCCGTTGATCTCACCTTATTGCATCCTTTAATAGATATGATTACAGTGAGTTTTGATCGTGAATTTGTTTAGGCCTTATTGGCTCATTCTGACGTTACCTAGGCACATTCTGCATATTGGTCTGATCCTAACCTCGCTGCGTTCATCTTGGCCGAGATTTTCGCTCGAAAAGAAGACTTGGCGAGAACGGGCTTGGGTGTGGAGGCTGCTAGGGAGAATACACGCGAATAATTATGTTTCGAAGGGCCCACTATTCTCGTTACAAGTGGACAGGGCTGCTATGATTGACACGACACTTACTCGCAATTTATCTAGAATCGCTCATCCATTGTAAACTGACTGACACAATGACTGTGTATGATCTATAGACAAATACATGATGTCTGTTTGGTATAGGTCCCGTGCTTAAACGTTCCGAGATTCTTTAATCGCCTCAGTCACATTCGACCTGGAGTATTCAACTTTTTCAGCCTTAAATTAACACTTGAAGGGTTGGCGCTTGTTTTAAAGGATTCCTGTGGTCCTCGGGGAATACTCGTATTGACGTGTCACCTGTAGGTAATAATGGAATTTCGTTAATGGTCACGGGTCCCGCCCTGTTCGTGTCGCCGACACATTCATATAAGAAGATTGCTCAAATCCGAGGCAGAACCGCAATACGACGTATTATGAGGCATTTTCACCGATGTCTATCCAGTCGCCGCAGGCGGGGTAATTACCTGTTTTATTGCGTTTGTTATAAAAGCCTTTATGAGCACAAGCGTATACCCATCCTCGTAACCTAAAAACCGCATCTGAAAGCTCACGATGAAGGGCGCTCTTGCTACTCTGCTCTTGGGTGCTGCATCCGTTCGCGCTGGTAACGTTATTTGGAGTGGGATCTTCAACTCATCTGCTACCGTCGCGAATTTCGACAAATGTGAGTCCTACCATTCATCGTGTCGTCAAATACGAACGTTGAGTAATTGAACTCTTGCCGACAGGGTCGTGGTCAAACCAAATTCAACCGTGGCAGTGGTACATCCATGGGTCGGGAGCTACGACTGAGTACCTAGAGTTGTCGCCTAGCTTCAAGAACCCTGCGGATACGAGTGATGCTCAGGGTATCAAGATCACCATTGTACGTCCCTCCTCCCACTCCCAGAATTTGCATGAGTGTGAATGTGTTTCATATTTTTATCTTGCGTTGTTGTCAGGATGGAACCGCGTTCTGGAATGGGCAGACCATGGAACGATCCGAGATTATTCCTCAGACTTCGACTAACCTCGGAACGGGACACCTGTATTACCACTTCTCCCTTTCGACTTCTTCGACGAATCCGCCTAACGCGGGATTCGAACATCAAATTGCGTTCTTTGAGGTGAGGTATATTCATATCTTCGGAAGCAAAAGGCCGTTGTTAATTGCATTGTATTGTTAACGGTGTCTTTCGTTTCGTCTCGTAGAGCCACTTCACGGAAATCAAGTACGGACTTATCTCGGGCGAAGCGGGGACTACAGATAATTTGTTGCGGTTAGTACCTCCGTTTGCTGTGTCAAGCCGACGATTGCATCCATGCTTATTCGGACTTGTCTCGGAATCGGTACAATTTTCTAGATGGGACGTCAGCAGTCAGACGCAGTGGTCTACACAGCTGGAGGCAGGTACCTGGTACAACTTTGCCTACGACATCGACTTCGGCGCGAACACCGTTGGTCTGTGGGCTTCTACTGGCTCGGACCCGCTCACGCAGGTCGTAGCGCCAGTGAGTGCGTCGACCTCCACAAACTCGGAGGATTGGCACATTGGAGAACTGCGTTTGCCGAATGGCGGGACGGATGCTGATGCAGAGGATTGGTTCTGGTCTGGAATCTTCATTGAGGAGGGACCGATTACGACGAGCATTGCGGGACCGTTCCCTGGACAAGGTGGGTCGGCTGCAGGCAGCCCAGGCAGCAGTAGTGCACCAGCGTCGAGCCCTGCAGGCCCCACGTCTGCCCCTGCGTCGACCACCGTCTCGAGGACTTCTAGTGCACCAGCCACGAGCACGTCGGCTACTGGTCCTTTGCAGACTCAGTGGGGACAGTGTGGAGGCACTGGCTACACGTAAGTTGTATTTCATCCTGACCCTGATGTCAATATTGAGCGTATGGATTTTCTTGGCTTGTAGTGGGCCAACAACTTGTGCGGCTGGATTTACTTGTGTTTCTGTCTCGCCGCCCTATTATAGTCAGTGCCAGTAGATAATAAGTTATTTTCTATGTCTTTCTGGTAGGAATGGAAGGCTTCGGTTTGAATTTTGCCAAAAGAGAAGCGGGTTTATAACCTGTATGCTTTAGAATGATAGTAAGTGCAAAGATACGTAGGACGTGGGCACTGGGATGTCAATTCTGTGATCAGATGTGTGGGAAAGACGGTCGGCATTTGCCAGTACTCCAGGATCATAAGATATTCAAACCACGGTTTCTCCAAGTCGAATTCAATCCCGTCGACTGTCTTTGCTCTCAGATTATGGATGACTCGGAAGCACCTGCTGAACCGCAATTCTTGAGTTCCTTTGATAAGTTTGACGAGGTATCGAGTCTTTTGGAAAGGCTGATCTCCGTATCACCTGCGGTCGAGCCCTTACCTGAAGAGGACAAAACTGAAATAACCTGGTTGGATAAATTGACACAAATTGTAGCGTCTTTGCTCATTATTCGCTGGAAGAGCTGCATGCCTGACACTCGGATAGTTGAATTATTATCAGGAACAGCCTTACTTATTGGATCCTCATCTTGAAGAACTTATCGTTCCTGTCGTTAATGCCTTCCGACATCATGTGCAAGAATATAGTTCAGGTCATTCTAGAGACTACTCCTTCGCTCGAGTGAGCAGGCTTGCATCAGCCATATACGTCTTCGTTAAAGTTCGCGGTTACAAGACAATAGGTGTGCGTTTTCTTGTATCATGTTCATCATCAGCTCAACCAAAAGCATTTAGTTAGGTTTTTTCCACACGAAATAACCGACCTTCCTATAGCGATCAGATACATAAACTCGGATGGTCCGGCAAGCAATCCAGATGCATGGGTAATTCGATATATAATGATGCTTTGGACGTCGCTGGTCTGCATGCTGCCGTTCGACCTTGCACAATTCGATGGCGACTACTCCGTGACTACAGCCGAAAGTCTCCAGACAATCGGTATTACTGAACTGGACAAACCAGGCCTCGAAAGAGATGGTGCTGCGCTCTTGCTTTCTAGACTCTACATGAGGTAATTGGGCACCTTGGTACTCGGATAAAGGCTGAATCGTGTCTCAGGAAGGATACTTCCACACTCTTGACTTCGTTCTTGGAAGCTTTTGAGGCAGAACTCCGTGAATCGCCTAATCTGTTCAAGGTTTGGCCGACCCTCGTCCGCCAAAATTCTTTTATTACTTAACTAATTTATTCAATCACTTAGACCATCGGTTCACTAAGAGTGATCGCAGAAATAACCAAGTCCGGACCGATGGAAATACTGCATCCGTACATCTCACGTCTCCAAACTTTAGTGAACGAAATTACCCGTGAGCAGCACCTAGCGGAGAACACTGTCATAAGAAAATTACGCACAAAATGTATCACACGAACCGCGAGTCGATTGCTACCTGCCAGATCCAAAAAGTCTCGAAGTACTGGTGCGTTTACTCGTAATATTTGTAGATGGTTTAATTCATCGCGACGTTCAGCAAAGTCTCTTGAACCAAGTTTGAGAACGGAAGAATATTCACTAGACGATGATGTTGATGGTGAACATGATGTGCCTGGCCAGGTTGAAGATGCAATTGGGGAGCTTTTTGAGCTATTGCAGGACAAGGTCGGTGTTCGTCGCCCTATCAACATTTTAATCGGAGTACAATAAGACATCTTGTAGGATACCTCAGTCCGCTGGTCTGCTGCGAAAGGCATTGCGAACATCTCCGAACGGCTCCCAACCTCTTTCGTTGATCAGATTATAGATAATATTCTGGGTCACTTTTCAGTGTATGGGATTCATGCAACACCGTCTACTCTTCCTTCCACCGCGGAGCATCCATGGCACGGTGCAACACTCGCTTGCGCTGAATTAGCCCGCAGAAATCTGGTACCGGACGCGCAGTTTCCGAATATTTTACAGTGGATGTCGAAGGTATCTTCATTCTAAGCCTTATGGTTTGGTCGCGTTTGATCATCTGTTCATTGCACATCAGGCTCTGTACTTTGACGTACAGAAAGGTTCTTCCTCAGTCGGTTCCAATGTTCGCGATGCCACGGCGTATGTTCTGTGGTCCCTCGCTCGCACGCGAAGCACGGAGGCGCTTGAGCCATATGCCGTTGAACTGGCGCAGAATCTTGTTACTGTAGCTTTATTTGATAGGGAGATACACATACGCAGAGCTGCTAGTGCCGCATTCCAGGAAAACGTTGGTCGTATGGTAAGTTGTAGAAGATCCGGAAGATTCACGTAAATTGTTGTTAACATGCTATCCTGCAGGGCTTGTTTCCGCATGGTATTGCCGTCATTGGTGTGATCGACTTCTATTCGGTCGGAATTAGGCGGAACGCTTTCCTAGTTGCAGCACCTGAAGTATATCGGTGAATCGCTATATTTCGATTGAATAGAGTATGCTATTAACTAGGTAAAGTTACAAGGAGTACCGACAGCCAATCTTGGATCACCTCTTAAAGATCACTTTACGCCATTGGGATGCGGCAATGCGACGCTTGGGAGCAAAATCTCTAAGGAAAGTCTGTGAGACAGATCTAGAAAATGAAGTGCCTAAAGTGCTGGATGCATTATTGGCCCTTCTTCGTTCTGTGGATACGTCAGACATACATGGAGGATTACTAGCTCTGAGCGAGCTCGCGGGTGCAATACGGGAGGTTAAGGATGTGGAATATGCACAACGGTATCGGCGCAAGGTGGAAATGACTTACTTGATTTATTTGATACGCTAATGACGCTTATAGATTTTCCATTCTATCGACTCCGTTGCGTCTTCGGTAGTTTCATCGCCACGGAACTACGTTATTACGGAAGCAGCATGCTATGTCATTGCCAATTCAATCTCATCCGAAGAGTCTGATTCATTACGAATGACATCGATTGAACCGTACTGGAGGGTTATAATATTACAAGGATTACGGCACCGAAACAGCACCGTGCAAGAGGCGGCTGCAGCTGCGATGCATTCACTAAGCCAACTGAAGGATTGCTCTGAAGATGTCAAGAGATGAGTAACTGCCATCAACTTATAGACTCGTCTTTTGAATTATTCCCGATTTTACATTGATCAAGGAATTGGGAAGAGGCTCAGCGATCATGCAACAGAGTCTGGGTCACGTATTGGGCTGCTTTGACTACTATTCCTATAATAACGGATTCGATTCTGCGCTTCACTGCTTGCTGGAAGCAGTCAATCCAAAGGTATGCTATTGAAGACGCCCTATTTGCAGCAACTAACAGCGAACTTAGTCACCCAATTTCTTCCGAGACGTGGAAGCAAGGCGCAATGCTTATACATCCCTGGCCGACGTAGTACAGCGCATATCCCCGAAGCTAGATATTTGTAAGCTATCAGTGCTTTGACGATCCAATCCTGATTATAGACGTTGTATCTCAATAGATATCACTCCAGAAACGATGAATCGTATATGGCAGGCATTTTTTGCTGGTCTTGACGATTACACTGTCAACGAACGGGGCGATGTCGGCTCATGGGTTCGTTTGGCGTGCTTGAAGGGCATTTACTCCGTGATGGAATCGCTGATTCGCGAAGCACGGAGTATCGAGGCCCACTCGATTCCTTCCTGGGCTGAAACCGAGGAGAAATATAGTCAATATTTACCTCTCAGCACCTATCACCAGACAATCGGAATGATCCTGAAGCAAGGCGTCGAGCGGTTGGACAACGTCAGACAATGTGTTGGAGACGTGTTCTTCGCCTTGCTGCACCTCGATCACCCATCGTTCAATCACGGAGAAAAATGGAGTGTGCAACGCAAGGACCACTTCAGAAATTTGCTCGAAAGTGCAGAACGTGTAGGCTGGAATGATGGTACTTGGCTTTATCCGAGCGCCGTTCGATTCTTGGACGTTTCTATGTACCGACAGCCAATTTTAAGAGGTCTTTTGCTGAGTATTGGCAGCAAGACGAGTAGTACGGTAAGCAGTCACTTGCCCTTACAGAACCAAGTTTCTAATGATTCCCGTAGCAACAAGTTGCTTCTTCAGCTATTCTTTCCTATGCACATAGTCTCCCAATCACATCAACGCACGATACGACGTCTGCATTGGCTGAACCAGACTCGTACGACTTGTATAGCTTCGTTTCGGATCTCCTAACAGTTGCATTTGAAAACCCATTATTAAACAACATGGTCATCCCGGTCCTGCATACCTTTAATGTCTTGCTGGAAGGCGGCGCACTTGCTCCATTGCTGGAAGAAGAGAAAAATTTGGCCGCGGAAAAGTAAGGACAACCCGAGTACCTTGGGCTTTCACTCATTAATGCTCTACAGGGTGACGAAGCTCATGGAACTTGCAACCAGGAATATTAATCGCTTGCAAAGTATGCAGAGAATAGACGAATCAATGAGAATGTCAGCTTAACCCTTTCACCCCGTCGTATACATGGAAACTGACTCTTATGCGTGTTCGTTTCTCATCTAGTGTTGTCAATTTGTTTGGTACAACGTCAAAAGATATCGGCAAACGAGCGGTAACTTACCTAGAACGCTTCCTTCTGCATCCTTATCCGAAGGTATACATATCCATGTGAAGTACGCTCGATTCTAGTCTTCTGATCCATCGATAACAGGTGCGGAGTGATACGGCAGAAGCGTTGTATCTTGTCTTGCAGACGAAGGACGTCACGTACGATGAAGAAGTTGAGGTTATTCTGCTAGAAACCGAATGGTGAGAGGAGCGATAATTCGTGCCGAAGGCTGTGTCTTGCTGATAGTCTTATCTTTCTTAAGGTCGAACAACGATGTTGTATCCCTCGATGCGCCCGTGAAACAGCTCCTTGCATACCTAAACAAATTGATTAGTTGAGTAAATATTAGGTAGGATCTAATTTTAGACCTGCAAATCAACCCCTTGGAAGTGACTGATTTATCTCATGACACCAGGATCTATAATGTGAGATATTAGGAATACCATAACCGAGCTATCTAGATGCATTTGCACAATGTGAGCAAACTTAATGTTCACGTTCACAACCGTCCAAACCGGCTACACAAATGCAAGGACACATTGTTTTACCTAAATCGGACCTTCCTCTACAATGATGTATCCAAAAGCCCTTCGTCTGACATTTGACACTCAAGACAGTGGCATGATGCAATGCTTTTCATTGTGGATGCTGCATGGTTTATGATACTGCCACAGCCTGGGTCCTTTGTCACCCGAACACACTAATTGGGCTCATATGCACACACCTTCGAACTTGAAGATTTCTGTGCGTGTCTCAGATACCTATGACTTCAAAATCTTGTACTGTGTACAAGCAAAAACTGCTCTTACGGAAATGAAAGACGATCAGTTGGCGAAGCAATGCTCACTTTAGGCTAAGTGTCAAATGAGCCGTGAAGAATCTAACAAACTAAGTAAGTACCTTGCCTCACAGCTCACTCACGAACTCATTGAGAGAGGTGTGCTTCACACACGTCGAGTGGCGCTCGACTGGCAGAGAAACCGCAGTCTCGAACTCGAATAAGGCGTACAACAGCCTTGCCTGTGATTCAGCCACTTTCTCATGATTGGAAGGCGAAGCAGACTGGGGAGAGCGATGAGGTAACCTTCCCAGCACCCTTACACCCTCGTAATGCAGGTACAGCATATGAAAGCAAGAAGCATATGTGTGCGTAATACCTACTCCGACTGTATTGTGTTGTCTTCCTGCCAGTTCCTGGATTCTATAATCTATCTTGCAGAAAGGATCTTGGGGCTATTCTCTTCGGAGGCGTTGTGAATCCAGTCGGATCATCTTTTCCCAAAAGTATACTTGAAGGCGTTCCGCACCTGGAAGACGGGTGAGTGGACTCACGTAACAGGTGAATCAAATACAAAAGACCAACACTCATGCATCATGCTATTGTGCACCTCCCGCGTTTGTGTTGAACGGCTTTATCAGCTGAACAACGGAGTGTTTCTCACTGTGGCAACTCTGAACACGAGGATAAAAGAGAGCACAGCAAGTGGGTTAGCTATGTCATAAGACATTCCAGAAGCTTGAATAACGGAAAAGAACATTAGTAGTTTACCCACAGGTATAACTAAAAATGTGGATATTTCCCCAGATTACACTTCCCGTTAGTCATGAGCTTGTGCCGAGGTGAGTATGCCGTATGCCCGACAAACGATAGCAAAAGTAGTATCAGGATTTCTACGGCAAATCGCCAGCCGCAATACATACACAAAAGATCTCGTAGATCTAGAACCTCTTACATGAAGGATGCGACCTCTGCGGAACGTAAGCGGATGTCGACGACAACCAGTAAGAGACCAGTTTTATAGCGTCACACGACCACAACTTGAAGGTCCACAGGGCAAGGCACTTGCCAAATTGTGAGACCTCGGGAAGGCTTTTCTGATTGCGAGGCTTCGTGCCCAATAATAACTCTGTCGGGCCGAATTCCGGAGTTCGCAAAGGTGCAATATAGGATTGAAATGTCCTAGGATTGATTCAATTCAGAACTCCGGACCTTTTTAGTCCGCCAAATTATAGTCTCTAGGTAAGATAGTGCGAAAGGGACGCAAGGTGACTAAATTAAAAATTCAATACTTGCATGGATCTAAAGCCAAGAGAACGTTGTAGCTAATGCGCTGATAGGCAATAACCTAAAGAACACAAGACGTCTCAATTGGCTAGGTGCATTTGAATAGCCCTGAAGACTCATGTCATGGAACGGGCAAGTCCGGTCCTGACGGTTTTTAAAGGGCCGACTGATACACTTTCGCGCTGGAGAGGTCCTTGATTTCGGCGAAATTCATGAAATTCAGGTCGCCCGGAAAAAAATAAACCCCAGCTAGAGTGAGAGTGAGAAATCCCATTGATTTCGTAACGTGTGATGTCCCATAGACTCAACTTGTTCAGCACTCATCTCTACAGCAAAACCGTCACGTCGAACGAGAGATACAGAGAGACGAACCTGAAGATAAGAAAATATTGAAAATTGAAATGACGTGTTCCGAGGGTGCGGTACGTAATCATAAAGTCTAGACCGATGAAACCCTAAAGGCTATGCTATGCTATAGCCATGACGTTCACCGGAATTTAATCATTTTATGGCCAAGGAAATTCGTATAGAAAATGCACCCATCCCGCCAAGGCATGAACCCAACACCTTATCTTTTTCTCCTACCACCACTTTCGCTGGCGCCAGACTATTTGGACTCATCGCCAAACGCAGGGTTTCCGTTATACAACATCGTTACGTTCGCCACGGATCTTCACACTAGCTCAAGGTTCACAGTTACGGAACACACCTGTGCCCTCTTTCTCATCGTATGCTTCGTGATGAATTGCGTGTCGTGTGACACAATTTCACTGAGTTATTATCGTCATCTAGGAATTTCAAGGAAGGATCGCTCGTGCCGTGTAAAGAAGCTTGTCTTCATTTCAGATAAAAGGACGAAGACCCCCTCAGCCCTCCATCGACGTCAGGATAGCGAACGTGCATTCATAGATTCCTGGTCACAGTGAGCCTCACGGAACCAATTATCTCGAGTTCTCTCCATGACGCTATTCCCTTGCTCACACGAGTTATCCGATGACCCTCGCGTCATCGACGCAAACTACCGAGGTCGTCCAGACCATTTGAAGTCAATGCTACTGGTATGTCCACTGATTTATATAAATATACCAAGTCGTAGGAGAGTTTGCGTTGCTAACCCGCTGTACCCCCGACGCCTCTCCCGCCCACCATGTATTTCTCAACGATGTATGATTACCAGTCATCTACCTCCTCTTCATCATCGGGCGTTACGACACCTGTAGACGGTGTTCCACCGAGATTGGTGGCATTCCCAAAATCCTCGCCTCCGCTGAATGGTTTTACGAGCTCAGGCTCCAGCGACTCACCCGCCGAGAAGCGTCGAGCCCGTCGCTCATCGTATTCCAGTACAGCTCAAATACCGGTCCACAGACCGGTCAAGCTCTCTCTGGAGTCTACAAAAGCTAGTCCGATTCCCGCAATACACTGTGCTTCGGAGGATTATTCCCCGCTCGGGGCATTTAGTCTCACGAGCTCTGCTGAGGGACATCTTCGGTCTTTAGTCACACGAGTCGTTACTCCGACGAAATCTACCGACGTACCTACTTCGATTACTTCGTCAACCCTTGCGAAGCGCGAGCGAACTTCTTCGTTGCGTTCATTCGCGATTCCTTGGTCTCTGGACGACGACATCGAAGAGGAAGAAGAGACGTTCTGGCCTCTCCAGAAACCGGCTGGGCACTACGATCTTCCTTCTATCAGTCGCAGCTCGTCTCCTCCAAAGACGAGCGATGCAACAAACCCATTTCATCCTGATCCACGAAGGCGGTTTGCAACTGCACGTGCCGCGACTTCCCCAAAAATGGTTACGCACACCGACGTTGACAGGCTAAGGAAACCAGTACACGTCCGTGCCAACTCATATGCTGGTCCTTCGAACGAGACCCGTACGGTGGCTACTCTGCGAGCACCGGAAGCATCTCACCCACCTCGCACCTTCCTTCGGCCCGCAGCACCGAAAAACAAGGGGAAGAATGCTTCACCTCCTACACCTGGAATTGCACATGCCACGCAATCGAAAGGTGCTTCAACGCTCAACCCAACCTTAGCCGCTGCGGAGAGTGCTTCTCGGCTTCGCGCAAGGTGTGTGTGCACTGTATGCGGGAAAATTGGCGTGGATTACCCACGCTGTCCGTGCTGTAGCGCTACATGGTATGCATTATCCCTCTTCGAGCTCAACCAGCCTTTTTCTTACGAAGCTATCGTGTATCAGGTGTTCGCGAGAGTGCCGAGTCTCTAACGCAGCAGCGGGATCTGCGCGTCATACCTGCAGGGATAAAAATAGCGGGAAGCGTCCTGCTGCTAATGTTAGGCCGGTGATCCCCGGTGCATAATAATTGCTAGTTTTATATTTTTAATGTCAGGCTCCACGGAAATATCTGACTATCTCCATGCTGGCCATGCCATTATGTTGTCGCAATGCTTTGTTGTTTTGCAATAATGCATGTATCTGCACTCCATGTATTCGTCTTATGTTGTCAATCAATGGAAATGTTTCATGCTGTCTTAAACTCGCGTTGTAGTATTAAGTTCCTGAAGCGAATAGATCTTTTGGTTGAAAGCAATAGTATAATGCTTGTGATTCGTTGTTAACACGAGCTAAGAGAGGACACTATATTCGAGCAGTTGAAGATCCTAGCGATCATGAGAGATCTGTATGCAACAAGACGTTAAGGAAATGTCCCTGAAGAAGCCATGGAAGGTGAGAGAATACGATTCATATCTAGCACACAAAATAGGCAAACAAGCCATCGCATACGAACGTCAACACCTGAACTCGGCAAGATCCTGATTTAATATCAAGTAAACTTAATCTTCGTCCCTGTAGCTGGCACGATAGCGGGGTTCAACTTCTCCTTCAGCTTCCGTTTCGCTTCCCATGAAGGGTGCAATGGCTTGCTGTGGTCGTCATGACTTTGCACCTGGCCGCCTGTTGGGCGAGTAGTAGGAGTAGTACTATGCACGTTCGATGGAGCGTTCGTTTCGTTGTTGCCTTGAGCTGCATGTTGTCGTTGTTGCTCGTAGGTTTTACGGGTGCCACCTCGGCCGCGTCCTTGAATGACTTGATGCGCCTTGTGATGGGGAGGATGTGTTGCATGTGTTTCTGAGGAAATGGGTTGACCACGACCTCTGACGACATTCCCCCGCATTGTATTCTTCTTATCTCCTCTATTTGCCCCAGCTCCGCCTCCTCCCCTTTGCCCTGGCCCACCACGTTTACCATACGCCGTGCGCACAGCACATGGGGCATTTTACAATTCCTTACCTTAAAAAATAACTTACATAATGATAAACATTATTTGAAATTTATTTTCCCATTTTTGACCAGCAAAAATTATAAACAAAATTTAAAACTTTCTTTATACAAAAACTAGAAATTATTGTTAACATTTCTTCATTTGTGAAATCTTAAAATAAATAAAGATAATAATCTAAAACAAAATTTCAAAACAAAATTAGAAATTTTCTTTTGAATTTTTTGTTATTCCTCTGTACTAGTAATGAAGAAATTTAAAAGAAAATTTCTAATTTTGTTTTGAAATTATGTTTTAGATTATTATTTCCATTTATTTAAAGATATTACAAATAGATAAATATTAAAAATAATTTATAGTTTTTGTCTTAAGAAAATTACAAATTTTGTTTATAAATTTTGCTGGTCAAAAATGGGAAAATAAATTTCAAATAATGTTTATCATTATGTAAGTTATTTTTTAAGGTAAGGAATTGTGAAATGCCCCACGTGCAGCGGCGTTCACTTCGTTCTCACGTTGCTTCCGAAGATGATTTGCGTTCTTTCCATACTTCTTCTCCCAGATCCTTGTTTTTAATGAAAACGAAAACAGAAAACATACGCGCGTGTCAGTTCCATAGCACACAAGACATAAAGATATAAAGACATAATTCCGCAAATAGAAGAAAGTAAGTTAGGTATGATTGAGTTAGGAAGGGGGGTGGAAGACGTACGCTTTCCGTGCTCTTTGACCTCTTCTGTTCTTCTTTACGGGCAAGTCCGCGATTTTGCGAGCTTCTGCGTCATTAGACCAGTCGGAGTCTGAGTTGCTGCCGCTGATGAAGCCGATGGCGAGAGATGGTAAGAACGTCGATTCTCCCGCCTTGCCTTTCAATTTCTCTTTGGGAAGAATGGGCTTTGTTCGTCCCGTCCTTGGTGGCGATATGGAATGTGAAGAGATGGAACTGGCGTCGTCATCGTCGGATATGTTTGAGCGGTCATCATAGTTTTGGGATGAGTCGGAGTCTGAGTCCCAATTTTCGTCTTCATCGTCGTCCTCCCGTTCAGATCCGCTGAGATTTTCATCGTTGAAGCCCGTCCATGCAGCTTGGTCGTTGTCCTCCTCCGCCTCCTGTCTGGTGTCTTCATTTTCGTCATCTTCATCGCTTGCCGAGCTTGGTCGTTCATTCACCCCAGATTTTCGTTCAGATGTCGTTGTTTTTGACTTCATCGGTGCTACTTCCTCATCTTCACCGTCTTCACTATGACGTGCATCCGAGGCCGTTGGCGTCTCTTGCCTGTTTGCATCAAGCACCGCCCTCAAGGACGCTATTACATCGGTAACCCCCGCCGACAGGATCTTTGAGCTCATTAGTCGGCTCTCGACGACCGTGCGTTCAGGCGGGCCAACATCTGCAGCAGGTTTGCTCGTTGTTGAGCTCGGCAGCTCGGCCTCTACAGCTCCCTGACAGTCTTCATCTCTAGACAGGAGTGCGTCCTTCTTAATTTTAGACCGAAGCGCCTTGATAGCTATGCCTTCGAGGTCTATGTGCTGCGAAATTGCAATCCAGAGCTCAGTCAGTCTTTTGTGGGTCACACGACTAGTAATTCACAATTTGATTGATTGGAAGTTACCTTACCTTAAGGCAATCGAGTTGTGATTCGAGAGTTTTAATTTTAGTGATGTCTTCACCTCCGGCTTGTCTAAATGAAAAGATGGCGTGGCCAGAGTCGCCAGACAGGATATGAGTGAGAACATTAAGCGTAACGAAGACGGATGACGACTCACTTTGCGTCTTTCAACTTCTTCACTATTCTTTGTGTTTCGAATGCCTTGGCTTTCTTGCATGTCTTCTTAACAGCCTTTAGACCGTGATGCTATCCTTACCGTGCAGTTTGGTCAGTATTGTGTGATATACTTGACGAATCGGAGGGTAGCTAACAAGTTTGGCTTGTAACTTTGGAAGGTTGCCTTCCTCCTGAATGAGATTCATCATAAATGTATTTTCTCTTTTGCAAAACACGGTTACTCACAGGTTCTGCGTACGATTCACGTTTCCTCTTTACGCCTCGTTTTGCAGTAATATCCATTGATCAAAGAGAGCAAAAAATTTAATAGTAATAGTCGTAGTAGTAATAGTAGTAGAGAGAAAGCCAAGCATGATTACACGCGCGTTTGCGCCTTGAACTCTAATTATTCCTCACTTGCTCCGTCCCGAGCAATCATATGCAGAACGGCGGTGCTACCTCAGACAGCGCGGGCGCTCAAGATCTTTCATCCAACCGTCGACGACAACGTTCACCATCTCCCGAAAACGCTGTTAAAAGGACGCGTTATTCGTCATCCAGGCCGTCCACGTCAACGTCTGCAACGAACGGGATGGGCACGAACTTGAAGCCGTTATCGCTTTCTATACTTGGCGTCGAGCCGCTTGATGAGTTCATTCGAGAGATTGCAGATTTTATCTATGAGTGTATTAGGACTCGACCGGATGTGGATGGACAGGTGGAGGTGGAGGCGAAGTTGGGCTTGTTGAAATATCGGGATGACAACGTGCGTGTTGCGTTCCCTGTTCGTTCGGAAGCGAGTGAGCTGTCCTGCCAATTTCTATGTAAAATTTTTATCAGAACGTTGAATTGATGGTTTATAAGTTATTTCTAGCGATGACCATAGGTTCGAATCTAACATGACAGCGGTACGACACAAATCTTGACATGAAAGCTGGCCCATGTGCTGAACAAATGACACTCTTAGCTACAACACAAACATTTCAACCAGCGACTCAACCAGCTCGAAGCATCTTCACACCGACCAGACTATCCCTCTTCACCTATTCGATACCAACATTCTTACCTTATTGATTCGTTCTACCCGTCCGAGGGCTCGGACAAGATTCGCGTCACCCGAGATGAGAAAACTGGAGACGTGAAGGAATGTATGAAGAAAATACGATTGGGTAACTTGGATATCTTTAGTCCGAAGAATAATGCGGATTGGCGGGTTAGTGTTAATATGGAGATTCCAGGTGAGTTTTTCGTTTTCGTTATTTATTGCTTGCGAGTATGGATGATTTTCTAATGTATTGAGAATGTAGTCCCACATCCGGTTGGTTCTGTCTCGTTCTCGCGAAGAAAGGATCGCATGTCGTACTCGCATGAGGAATTTGTTATTGACCTTACACAGGTTACGCAGACGTCTGGTCCCGGTGGTCAGGTATGTTGTTACACACATCACAATAATGTCCTTGAGAAAGTATTTGTTGACTATTATGCCTTGTTCTTGTCAGCCACAAATCATGCATGAACTGGAAGTTGAGCTCGCACGGCCGTCTGTTCTGCTCTCCACAGCAGCTGTACGCGGCGCAGAGAACGCACCACCGCTGGAAAGAGACGCGTATGACGAACTGATTCGTGCGTTCGTGAATAACGTGCGGGTCCTTGTTAGGAATACGAGGCCACCAGTATGATTTTGACGCATTCTCCTTTTCTCTCTTCATTGGTTGCGTATTGTAGTAGATGTGTCGATGTTTAATTTGCGTTTGTTTTCTGGAGGTAATTCTTTAACGTCAGCATTTATATTATATTTTTGTACTTATCCGTGATGGCGCGGAAATGGGCGATGCAAACACGCGCCGCGGCTCACCTCGTTGTGAGAGAATCCATCATGATGCTCTACCATCTCTCAATCTTCCCGTTCTTTGTCTTCTGCTCCTTCAAGAGCTCCCTGTCTTGCGAAATTCAAAGCTGTCCTCGACACACAGAATAACCACTACTCGTTCAATAGAACAGAATGTCCTCTGAGAAACCTACCGCGATTCGCACGCATCCCGAGCTTACGGAAGAACAGGAAGCAGCGTTACATACCTTTCGACGAGAGCTCCTCGAGGAAGGTGCAATAACAGATGAGGGAGATTCCCTTGGGACGCAGTATGATTGGGTCCTTTTGTGAGTTTCTCGCTTTTAGCCATTACTCATCCCTATTCAAGTTGAGGGGATGAATCCATGCATTGACATGGATGCTGACGTAGTTGATGTTACTACCGTAGACGATTCTTACGGGCACGAAAATACAACCTAAAGAATGCGAAGATTATGATTAAGAATTGTATTGAATGGAGGAAGACTGCGCAGGGTGTTGGTGTTGACCAGCTTTACCGTAACTTGGATCCATATGACGTGAGTCGATGTTCAGACACTGGGGTATGTCCTGACTAATTAGAGTATTGAATATGGAACTCTTTAGTATCCGGAGAGACAGGAAGTCTTCAAGTATTGGCCGATTTGGTATCATAAGGTACGCTGATTACTCCCTGCACTCAGAGTTTCGGTCCTGACTTTCGTGAATAGACAGACAAAGTAAATACGAAGCATCTTCCATTATAATATTCTAAGCACTGAACTTCGTTTCAGAAAGGTCGCCCAATAAACGTCCAATCGCTCGGCGGAACAGACGTCGCAGCACTCTACAAAGTGATGTCTCCCGAAAAATTCTGGGAGACAATCCTTGTAACTGCGGAAGGAGCGATGCGCGAAATCCTACCTGGTTCGTCGTATGCTGCAAAACGAGTTGTGGATAGTATCCTTGTTATTGTTGATCTTAAAGATTTCGGGTACGTCGGTCTACTGGATCAATCATATCTTATTGATTATGATTGTGATTATATGATTGTTGACTGTGTTATGCTGATTCGACGCTCGTTGCTGCAGGTTGGGAAAGTTCTGGCAGATGAAGAACTTGATTCGGGATTCTTTCCAGATTACACAGGATTACCTACCTGAAACGTGAGTTCATTCAACAACTACATCACTCCTTCGAACCAATTAGTCTCATCAATATTGCTCTCTTTAGCATGGGCATGCTCGTAATAATCAACGCACCATCAACCTTCACTGCAATATGGACAGCCGTAAAACCTTGGCTGGCAAAAGAAACTCAAGAGAAAGTATGCATATTTGGTTCGGACTATGCACCGTTCCTTCTAGAGGAGATTGACGCGGAGAATTTGCCTGAGTCGCTTGGTGGGAAATGTACGTGTAGTGAAACGGGTGGGTGTCAATTTAGTAATGTTGGACCGTGGATGGAGGGGAGGAAGGAAAGGAGGGAGAAGTGGTTGAGGGGAGAGAGGTCGAGACCTGGATTGGGCTTGGAGGATGTAGAAGAGGAGGAGAAAGAGAGGGAGGCGAGAGAGAAGGGGGAGAAGGAGGAAGAGAGAGCTGAAGAGGAGAAAGAGGAGGGAGCAAAGAGGTTGAGCAGCTCGCCTGTTTCTCCCCATTCTGCAGTGCCGATGAGCGCGAGCGAGATTTAATTTCTGCAACTTTTACTTAGCTATGCTTTCTTGCTTTGCTTTCTTTTGCATAGAGATATTTCTTGGACTGGACATTTTGTAGTACATTTTTTAGACTGTATAGACATGGCTTCCGGCTCGGGAACAATTTGTGCATCTCCGCAGTTCTGAGTTCATCACCTGCGTCTGATTTACCTCAGACGCGACCAGCATCTCTTTGCTATGCTATGACCTTGACTACCGCTACCCTCTCTCTTCCACTCCATCCTCTTCTGTCACCTACTGGAAACTAATATGTCGGCCTTCCTAATCGTCCTTCTTATGTCGGCAGCGCTTGGCGCCACGTCGTTTGGGATTGGAATGTTGCCGCTGTTCTTCACGTTCTCTCGTGAGCAGGCATCTTTAGACGGACGATGAAGTATATTAAAGCTGAATGTCTGATGCAGGAACGCATATTGAACAACTGTCGACGCTTGGAACTGGTTTGCTTTTGGGTGCAGCGTTGGGTATCATTATCCCCGAGTAAGTGGACGCCATTACTTCAAGATGTATTGTAATAATAGAGTGGGTTTCTGTTGTGTTGACAAGGGGTGTTGAGACGTTAGTTTCGTCAAGTCCCTCCGACCCAGCACCAAAGATAGCTTTATCCCTCATCTCGGGCTTTTCGTTCATGCTCCTCGTTGAGCAGCTCACGTCAGGACACGCCCACGGACATGGACATGGCAAACACTTCCTCTCGCCGAGTCCCCGAACAACACCGCTCGATTCACGCAACGCACATACTATCTCCGTAGGCTCTACTTCATCTAATGAGGAATTCGATATCTCGTTAGCGGAGTTGGAAGAGGCTGAAGGCTTGGGATCGGGGACTGATCGTGGTGTTAGACAACCAATGCTCAATCATCGTCGAACCCGGTCGGACGAGCAGAGTACGTTCGAGAAGCCGAGGGCTATCGCGATGACCCTTGGTTTGGTGATTCATAGTCTCGCGGATGGGCTCGCGTTGGCTGCTTCTGCGCTTCCGAGGAAGGTAGGCGAGGGTGAGGGACAGAATACGCAGCTATGGTTGTTGGTTTTCTTTGCTTTGATGGTGCACAAAGGTTCGTTTAATACTTGTCCTGATTTCCACGTGTGTATTGATGCTGATGGGTTGATTGGTTGGTTTATATAGCGCCAACGGCATTGGCGCTGTCTATGTCATTGATGTCTTCCCTGTCGGCGGTGGAATGTAGGAAACACCTTGCAGTGTTCAGCGCAGCGACGCCTTTTGGTGCCCTTGCGTCATTTGGGCTTCTCAGACTTATTGGCGCTGGTGCAGATGGTGACTGGACGGGAGTTGCTCTGCTTGTATCTGTACGTCCCTCCTTTCTGGACATATCCGAATAACAAATCCTAAATCTTCCACGTCTGTAGGGAGGCACATTCCTATACGTCGCGACCGTCTTACAACCCGTCTCACATCAAGAAACGCGATCACCCTCGTCATCAGAAATGAACGAAAAAGTACGAGTGGGGATTATTATTATCGGGATGTTCATTCCGTTCTTGATTTCTTTGATTTCCGGACATGAACATTAGCATTGAGTATTCAGTTAAACAAGCGCAATAATTTTATTGTTTTGTCCTTGGTTTGTTTTCGGTATTCCTCATTTTTCGTCTGCTGTGTTAGATGCTATGTATGTATGAACTCGTAGGTTAATGAACAAAGAACATCGGTTAGTTACTTCATTACCGTGGCGCGTCGGTACCGAGCATAGCTTCGAGCGCATTTTTTCGTCGGTCCCGACGCGCGCACATGACCACAGCCACACCGACGCGTGAACATTGTCCCTGCCCCTGCATTTTGATCAACTTTGAGTCAAAGCCACTCAATGAGGCAACCACACGTTGCCTGACGTGGCTATAAAAGCTCGTGAACAGCAGCAGCAATTTCAGCAAACAGCTGTCTACTACCCGCCAGCCCTTCAATACTTTCATCGCTGCGCAAATAACTATGTCTGACAAAGACGAACTTGCTGAGATCGACGGTGTCAAGCCTAAGAAATACCTCAAGGATGGGGAGGAATGTGAGGCTAAGTCGCATACGAGGTTAGCACAGACTATCATGGACTCTCGAATTCGAACTTGGGGGCTAAACAAAAGTACTTTGGGATTTATAGTAATTCTGTGTACAAGATCAAGCGAACTTGGGATCATTATTACTGGTAAGTCTTCTTCCTATATGCTCTATCCCGTTCCAGCAATTAATAAATGTTTACCCGTTGCATATAGTACTTGCCCTGTATGTTCAGCCACACCCCGCTCGCTCTCCTGACGTTTTCTAATCAATCATGCTTCATTGTTTCAAGGCATGGCGAAATCAATCTCGAGCACCTGTGAATGCACGTTCGTGTAAACACCTGCGCTCGGTCCTCGGAGATGCGTATGAGGATGCGCGTATTTGCTATATGGATCCTGACGGCGCTGCTGCCACAAATGCGAAGAATAAGAACAAGAGTAAGAGTAAGAGCGCTGGGAAGAGGAGGAAGAGGGATGACGGCGACGACGACGACGATGTCAGCAAGAGTCCGAAGAAGAAGTCGAGAGGAGGAAGTAAACCTGTATCTAAAGGCAAGTCGAAGGACAGACAGGATGAAGAAGATGACGAGGGAGAGGATGGGAGTGATGAGAGCAGCAATGGCAGGGCTGTGGTTGAAGTCCTCCTCGCAGTAAAATGGGACCTCGAGAAAGGAGTCGATCCTACTGGTTGGTGGGTTTCTGAGAAACTTGATGGTGTTCGGTACGTTCCTCTTGTGATGATATATGCCGTCTCTACCGTCTCTTTCTGAAACGAGATTATCAGTGTTTATTGGGACGGGAAGCGAATGCTAAGTCGACTTGGGAATCCGTTCACGCCTCCGAAGTGGTTCATCGAAAGTAAGAACAGTTTTTTTTTCCACCTTTATTCGGCGCAAGTAAAGATTCACCATAATCCTTAAAGAGTTACCCAAGGATGCAACCTTGGACGGAGAAGTATGTCATCTCTTCACCATCTCCTTACAAGAAATTCACAATCGAAACAAATTTATTTCTTACAAGCTCTTCGGAGGACGCGGTCAATTCCAAAGCACCGTCTCCATCGTAAAGACATCCAACTCTCCACGCTGGAATGACATCACCTTTCAAGTATTCGACGTCCCCTCCATGGGAGAAGAACCGTTCGAGGACCGTCTCGATTGGCTGAAGTCGAATTTCACCAAACTTTCTGGAGAAAGGAGACATGGACATATTAATGTTGTTGAACATGTGAAAGCGAAGAATCGGGAACATGTGTTGGAGTTGTTGAAGGAAGTGGAGAAGGATGGAGGGGAGGGACTTATGCTTAGGGAACCTGGGTCGTGAGTAAATTCTTTTATTTGATTTTTTCGTTCCTTCTGATTTGAAATTGAAATTATTTGAAGTCAATATGTAGGGAGCAGGTCTTCGACGTTGCAGAAAGTCAAGGTGAGCGATTTTCACAGGATGGTGGCTCGCAGCTGTTGCTCACAACGTAACTTGTTGCTACAGACGTTCCATGACGCCGAAGCCAAGGTCACAGGCTACGTTCCTGGCAAGGGGAAGCACCAAGGTGTAATGGGTGCATTGAAATGTGTCATGGCTTCAGGGAAGGTATGTCAGCCAGGATAAATATCCCAATAGTCGAAGTCTGATTTGCGATATATCATTAGACATTCAACGTCGGAACAGGCTTCAGTGACAAGCAACGAGCGAAACCACCCAAGATCTGTTCAATCATCACGTATCGATTCCAGGAGCTCACTCTCGATGGAGTGCCGAGGTAAAGACTTACTTACGTGCTGAGTGTATGTTCGATTCTGACTTCTTATAGGTTTCCGAGTTTCATCGGTGAGGCACTGGATAAAGATAAACCTACTGATGCGGTTATACCTTATGCTAAGAAGGCGGATGTGAGGGGAAATAATGAGGATGGTGTTGAGGCATGAGGCGACGAAGACTTTTGAACATTTATGAGATATGAGATACCTAGCTAATGTATTGTATGCTGCGATTCCCATGTAATGATCTGAATTTCGACAATGAACTAGCTTGCCTCGATGGCTGTTGACCTCTTATGCCTTTACCGGGCTGACGTTCCATGTATTTGGGGAATCGAGCATGAGCTCTCAATTTATTGGGAACACAACAGGTTAACCACTGTCTATCAAGTGAAACATGCATTTTCAAAGACAGAAGTTGATTCCTTCGATGTGATTTATGGATCATACCGTCGTCGTGGGTGTAGGGTTGCATGGTCCTACAATAAAATATTTCAGAAGAGGCGAGATCAGGACATGTTAACCAAATATGACGATATCGGGCATAAAAGCGCACCAGGTAAACCACTCTCACTCTCAACGTTTACGCAAACGAAATTCGGAGTCTCGTTATTCGGAGTCTTGACGTTGAGGTTTTTGAACGAGATATTTGAGCATGGAGCGTTTGCGCTGCATTCAAGGTCGACCACTACAACGACGTGTTAGATTCTGACACTGCTAGGATATCCTACGGAATTGGTTGGCGTACGTGTATTCGTGCTTGCAGTTCCGGACCAATCCTCGAACGTCAGGTCCCTAAAGTTGAAAAAGGACGGCGTATCGCTCCTGTTTACATCATATGCCGTCACACAGGCTGTATGCTATTGAGAGTGCAAATGCATGCGACATACGAGTTACCTCCATACGTCTGGTATGCAGCGACGGCAGTGTCCACGGAACTGAGGTGGACGTTCTTTGCAACGACATTCTTCACGAAGCCTGGACGAAATTGTGAACATTGGCTTACAGGGAATTTTAATAAGCACCGCTGTGACGTACCTCCGCTACCTCCGCCACCAGTTGGAGGTACTCCGATTACTGAGCCTGTCCACGACTTGAAGTATACCTGCAAGTCAGAGGATCAGATAATTAAGACCACATCAACATCCGTTCTGATTTACTCACCCCCCACCTCATAAGTGGCTGTATCGACTCATCGATACGCAGGACCTAAAGTGAAAATACAAATAAGAAAATTAAATGCATATTATGAGGAACGTTTGAGTGATTACATTGATGTCTTCCAGAAGAACATTATCCACAATGTCGTTCTTAACAGAATAGTCAATCCGTAAATCCAAAGCGACGCGTAAAAACAAGTTACTCACAAATTGAACATATTGACCCAGAGATCCAAACGCAATGCCGTTCCCGCCACGGCAGGTTATGCCTTGTGCTACGATGTTTGTGGAATTCTTCGTACAAAGACATAGACTCAGCTCAGTCTAATATGTATAGTAGCTAGGAAAGCTCGGTGCTTACACCCTTGATCGCCAAGCAGTCGTCTCCGCAAGTGACCTAGAAACGAACTTGTAATCAGGAATTCAGAAGCGAGCGATTGCACGTACATCCCAATTTCTAAGAGTGATACTGTCACTCCGATAAGTATCGATGCCTAGTAAAACTATCATTATGGAGTCGTTCTTGGACAGTAAATAATTCTACCGTCTGTGTTCGGAGTGATACTGTAAATTCGTATTAATCAGGCTTGTACGTACTTGAATAATACAGAATTACCTACTTTTCGCCGAAGAAAGCAGGGTTTGTATTTGTCGCGTTGCATATCATGCCGTCATAGAGTACATCCTTCGAATTGGCGACACAGTTGCACCAAAATGGTGGCGACTGGATGCGGAAGTTGCGCACTGTCCCTCGCTCGGCCTCAAAAACAGTTAAGGATAATGGTCTTCCGTCCCCATCTTCACGTGTATGGCTTTGGAAGTACTCCCACCATGGCTAAAGGAAAACGGCATTTCATATTAATTTCCTGCCGAGGCTTGAGTGCAATTACTAACCTGTCCATTGCCTTCGATGCCTCCTTCGTTGTGCGCATCTACGACGAAGTCCTTCCCTGTCAGAACGAACCAAGATGATTGACTCTAATCGGCAGCCAAAACCTGTAAGGATTCAATAGTCGGTGGATAATAGAATAACATACTTGAATGAAAACGACTTGGTAGGTATTCGTCATATCTAACCAGTACTCGATGTTCGGTACGAACTGGACGAGATACGCAAATGAGAGAGCGAGTAACTTGCTCACAGTGGTAGCTTACATTCAAAGTTCCGTATAGATCGACTTGTGCATTTTCAAGATTCCAGGTCATTTTCCTAACAGGACTGTAAGTACGTTCACGACATCGTTGTTTGCAGAAAGAAACCTTGTAATGTTATAGTTTCCCTTTTGCAGGACCGTTCGTCCATTTTTGCCGCATTCATCAATGGCTTTCAGGACCTAAGCGTGCGTCAATTTACATCCTCCTGACAATTGATGTCGAGCTCATACCTGATCAGTATCATCTTTACCCTTCCCAAGAGGCGAGATCGTGCAAGTACGCGTCGCGGCGCCATTGACAGCGGTAGAAAAGCCTAGGAAAAATAATAGCAGCAAGCTCTTTAGCATGTTGCCCATTGGTTTGTTCTGGACGGGGCGAACTATGCCTCCATTTTCTCTTATAATACTTTCCACGCGTTAAGTATTCTACATGATGATGCACGATGTCATTGCGCGTGATCACGAGGAGATTTAGTGATCCTAAGCGACTTCTCAAAGATACCGAAGGAGTGCGAGAGGCGGGCCGCGGGGTTCTTAGACTTAAGTATTTATAGCGGCGGCTCCGGGCCAGGACTGGAAAACTGCGTCGGGCCTGACGCTAGCAGAGCAGGATGAAGTCACTTGACCTAGAAAATTCAACAAGAGCTTGGCATTCAAGCACGGCACGGTTTGTCCGATTCTGGAAGGCTTGAAAAAAGGGCACAACGGCGATTCACCAGTTCACCTTTTGCAGTCTGCTGACTGATACGGAAAGCGCAAGCATCTTTTTGTTCTGCTTGCAATAGAAGCCGAGATTGACAGCCACCATCTATATCAAGGTAAACATCCTTCTAGTCGTGTACAAATTTTCTTGTTTCTTCTAGGGAATCACGATAAAGACGCCCCGACCAAAGTGGGTGCAAAACAAACTCCGTTTGCCGTGCGGATGGTATGCGCATTTCCTGTCGCTGGGTCGATCCAGGCGGCCTCTTTTGATGGCAGGGTCTTGAAGCCTGATAGCTTTAATGTCAGCTGTACGATCTATTATCAAGTGTACCTCGACGAACCTGGTTGAATGGTTTCAAAGATTTTCTTCTTCGGATTGAGCTGCGAGAGCGGTGTCGCATCTGAATATAACTTGTTAGGAAGAGGGTTGAAAAGAATGACTGAACAATCTTACTTTCGAACTTCTCGCCCTCGAAATACACTCTATCACCAGGTTTTGAGCCACTAGGGGGTTGGATAAGTTCGATACGTTTTATTCCATCTTCTTCTAGTGATGCCTAGGATGTATTGTCAATATCGACCAGTTTCCTGTGTACATCGCAATACTTACGCAAAGAACCATTGCGTGACTCTTCACACCGCGCATATTAGCCGGTTTTAGGTTACACTTGATTAAAGCGTCAAGACCAACGTCACTAAAGTAATAAAACTCGACTTGCCACTGCTACAAGATACTTATCCCGCATCTCTTCAATGGGGATGTAGTTCACGAGGCCAGAAACAACAGTTCGAGGTGTTTCTTCTCCCACGTCAACTTGCTATTGGAATAATCATCACTTATTCAAATCATGATTACATGGCGATTATACGAACCTCGACATACAAGCTATCAGCATCGGGGTGTTTCTGGACTGGATAAACACTCAGTATCAGTGATATTTTTATTAAACGAATCTTACTTTCAACTATGTGGCCGACTCGAAGGTCAATCATAGAAGGTACAGGCTCGCCAACATCCTCAGGGGTAGCAGCAGACTTTCCTCCCTGTTTCTTTGCAGTAGCAGCACCGTCTACAGCAGCACCTTTTTCTTTCGGTTCTTTCTTTTCCTTCTTTTTTGGCGCAGCTTCGGCAGCAGGAGCAGCGGCTGCATCGGATACAGGTTTCTGAGCTTTCTCTTTTTTCTTTGGTGGTTCTGCCTTGCGTTCGAGCCTGGGCATATTGTCCAGATCAAAAGCTACATGGGCAAAAGCTGGAGCCAGAGTTTCTGCAGCCTTGCGGACCGAAGGGCGAGTTTGGATATGGTCAAAGTATCGAGTTAGGGCCGGGTGTGAATAATACTGCGCAGGTTGCAGCTGCGACTAAAATGCGAGTTTACTTCTCTGGATGCTTGTATATTTTACAATACGACTCACGATGGTAGGATGAAGAGCGCCATACAACGCCACGTCTGCAGCTGTAAGACGATTGCTAACGAGGTACGTTCGTGGTGTCAATGTTGCATCTAACTCCTTCGAAGCCGATGATTTGACGATATCGCCCTTGGCGACATTTGATATCCAGTCAGAAACTTCTGCTTTATCCTTCTCATTTTCTCCAAAGTCTTCATCGCGCGGAGCAGCGGCGGCAACGAGATCGCGCAAGGGCGATGGTAGTGATTTCAGAGCAGCCTGAGAAGACATATTTTTGCGTATTGCACTGGTAGATATGAATGATGTATGCAGAAAGGAAACAGAACGTAGCAGCAAAATCATCACCGTTATAGGTGTAAATGCGATTGCTTACTTAATGTACACGAACTTTAACATTCGTTCCAATTTAGGAAATGCACGCGCGCTTGTTTAAATTTCCCTTGTCTTCGGTGTTCACTGTCTGGCACGCCTGGCGCCTGCTGACCGTGGCCGACGTTTCTCAACGGCACGTCGTCTCTGACGACGATGAGCAAACATGACAGGGAACCTCCGACGTGTTCGTCCTCAATGCCTCCGCCCCCGGATCCTCTGACGCGTCCTTCGACGCGCTTTCCTTTGATGACACCCAGTGCCTCACCACCTGTGCAACGACCATTTGGTCGCAAGTCATTCACTCCGACTCCAGCAAAGAAACGAAGAGTGTCCCGCACACCGTCTCTGCTTGGCCCGGGCGCGCGGAGTCACTCCGTTTTCTCTGCTTCGTCTTCATCCACGTCTCCTGCGTTCAACATTGACGCGTCTGCAGATCCTGGGCCCGGAGAAGAGCTTCACGAGGCGCGACGCGCCAGTTCATTTCGTGTCTTGGACGTCTGGTCGCGTCTTGGGGATAAATATGCTCGCAGACTCGACGAAGACGACATCGTCGACTTGGGAAAGAAAACTATTATTAAAGATCATGGGGTTCTAAGGTCCTCAATAAATATGTTCGAGATTGGACACTTTGCCGATGAACATGAGAGAGCACAACGTCTCGACAACGGCCAACCTTTAACTCCGGTGGATGACGAGCCAGATGAACTGGACGCTTTCGCTGACCTCCACGACAATGTATCACGCTCAGAAGTAGATGGAGACGAGGAAGATGGCTTGGAATTATCACAACGGTCGAAGCCCTTACCCCCAGTACGCGAGGTCGACCCAGCCGATGCAGCTGACCTAGCGGAGTTCTTGAAAGCAGAGCAGGAACGGAGGATGATGTTTGGAGATCCTGACGAAGACCAAGAAGAGGAGGATGAAGAGGAAGAATTTGAGAAATTTAATAATGACGAGGAATGTGGTTGGGAAGAAGACGAAAAGGAGGACAATGTGCTTGATCAGAGGGGTGACGAGAGCTACGATATAAGCGCTACTGCTTCCAACTCCGACACCGAAAGAGCTGGATCCGGGGCACGCGAGTCCGGGGACGAGGAAGATGCTTACGAACAAGGCATTCACGATGATGTCTATGGGAATGATCGAGATGATTATTCCCGTGTTTCAACACCGTCAGGTTCCCCAGAACTCGACATTTTTGATAACTCTGGTGTAAATGAAGGTTCTGACGATGAAGTCTTACTTGCGGCTTCCAGCTCAGTAAACGAAAGTCCACTCGTGGTCTCAGACGAAGAGTCCGAAGACGAACTGGGCGGATGGGATCGTGACGAAGGAAGCATGCTGTACGTTGTCGGTGATGTCGATGAAGGTCCTTCTAATCTAAAGGATCGCGACGGCTTAGAGGGCCCGTCGAACTCTAATCCTGAGCCACCGCCATTGCCGCGCAAGAGGGGGCGAAAACGCCAGGACGTTTCGAATGGAATCTCAGAACCACCTTCAACGCAAAAGGCGAAGGGAAGACTTTCAATAGCTCGCAAACGTTCACCTACTCCCATCCTCCAACTTCAGACTCCACCGCGGTCTACATCCTTCGGACCCGAAGGCCGTAATGCTAAAGTCACATCGACATACTCGCGGAAAGGTCATGGGGATTCTTCTAGTCCGAGGAGGGCACCTATGAGGATAGAATCCACTGCATCAGAGAGTTCGGGTTCAGAAGCAGACGAATTAGCTATTTCACCACACAAAAGCGGAATCCAGAAGCAAACAAATTCTCGCTCTCGTCAGACATATTCGCCGAAAACCAAACTTGTTCCAGAAGTCTTTATCGATGGCCCTTCTCGTACGCCATCAAGGAAGCTCACTCAAGCTGCGCCTTCCTTTGAGGATGAAGATTTCGATCACACACCCGAACTTGTCGATAGTCCTTTACCCGTTAAACGGAGGATTGATAAGGGAAAGGGTAAAGCAGTGGACCTGGATAATTGCTCTTACTCTCACGAGTTGGAAGAGGAACGACAACGCTTTTCACCTCTGGCTAATAATTTTTCCGATACGTTTCTTTCCCCTTACGCTGAAGAGCGTGACTCGTCGGGATCCCAAAATCGATTCACATCTAGTAAAAAGCGAAGACGCTCATATTCTCCTATACCAGAGCCTAGTATTCAAAACAGCGATACAGTTGACGTTATGATGGTCAGCCCTCGTCGACCTTCCTCCCGAAATCCTAACCGCCGATCGTCCCATTCTCGGCGGCAAAGTCTTGTCACTGCGGCCGACTCCTCCTCGTATGGTATGTATTACAGTCTGTTGACAGCATGCCGGTTGATTGAGCTTTGTCTATTAAAGATGGATTCGAAGCTGGACCAAGTACGCAACCGACAAACAGACGTCGAGCTCGTTCTCGGCACTCAGAAGAACAGCCTATCGAAAGACAGTCGCGTTTACATCATCCGCCTGAGCTTGACTCTTTTAACTTTACAACGCCTCAGCATTCCTTCACTGGATCGCAAGTTTATGGGTCTAACAACTTCACACCATCACTTCCACCACAACATCCCCCAGCAGCGAACTTCCACGACTCTGCGGCACAATACCATTTGGCGCAGGCATTGCAGAGCCTGTCTTATCTGATGGGAGGTTCATTACCTTTCCCTTCGCCACCGGTGAATGGCTCGCATGTTCCTCCTTTCGTCCAAAGCCCTACGCAATATGGACATCAACCGTGGAATCCAACCACTCCGCGACACCTCAAACGCTCCGCTTCCTTTCACACACCGCAATCCGTTGCAACTGCTCCTCCGACATCATCCCCTATAGGCTCCGATTACGAAGAAGAGGAAAGGTTGTCATCTTCTCCTACCAGGCGATCAGTTCAGGAACGCGGGAGGACGCAATCGCAGCTGCATAATTCCAGACGTAGCCGACCCAAGTCCGCAATCCGGGAATCTAGGACATCATCACGAAGTAGGTCTCTCGGACGTCGTGTCTCGTTTTCGTCACCGGAAGCGACCCATATAGAGGATCAAGCATATAGTTATGTCAGTGACGACGTTGTTGAGGTCCACAGCTCTGGTGGTGAGGATAGCGATTTTGAACGTCGTCGGCAACGTCGCGAGACGCAATTCAGTCACTCTGTGCGACTTCAAGCACGACCTCGCGACCACAGTCGAGCGCAGACTCCCGGTCCGCCAACACGGGCACCGGTGGTGCACTCTGCCGAAGTAGACATGCAATGTTCAACGATTCAGAACCAGAGAGGGCACCTGCAAACGGCTCTCGCATTCCCAGAGTGTCTCATCGTAAATCTAGGAGGGAGCATCGATGAAATGCAGTAGCGAATTTAATCGATTCATGATCTACTTTTGCTTTGTTCGCTTTGCTTAAAGGATCTTGTGTAGCAAATATTTTGTGTAATGTGTAGTTATTTTGAGTTATTTTTACAACGTGTACGGAATGAATAATACAGCCGAATTCGGTGATGACGCATATAAGTACGCGTTAGCTAATTCTGCTTCGTACTGTATCATGTAGTGTATCTCCGCTATATCTATCTGAATGGCTTGTTTCCCTACGAATAGGTCTCTGCTCAACCCCAAGTTTGAAGGGTACAAGCTCTCACCGCTCGCGCAAGACGAGCACATTACACGATTTCCTTTGACAGCGTACCCGACACAAGCAAATGTTTCTGGAAGGTCGCGGACACCGCTGTCGTTCGAGGAAGTTCAATCACGTATAACGCATAATCATCTAACGATTTCGCGGGATTCGAGTGAGTCGGTCTATGTGGATGATGATCTGAATGTCATTCGTATTGTTTTGAATCCGGTGAGTGCCGCTACTCTATAAACTAATTTGATTTGGAGCGCTGAGAGGAAGAATGACAGGATTTGACGCCAACATTCTCTACTCTCAGCGAACTACCCAAACCTATACAAAGTGATGACTTGGTCGAGAATCAACATAGGGAGTATCCGTCTGCTGTTTCGTTGGGAGATACGTTATTGGTCTCTGATGGAACTGGGTTATTGTACGTCCTCTCCGAGACTAGAGAGGACAATCGGATCGTAGCGCTTTACCATCTACCTGATGACAAAGCTTCTTCTACCTCTGCGTATACGCCCTTCAGACTTCACGCAGCACAAACCAAGGATCCCGGCGTTGCGGTTTGCGTACTCTCGTGTCGGCATGTTCCCACCGAATCGCTCAGTAGTTCGGAGTCTCAAACTCAGAAGAAGAGTCGAACGACGAAAGCTGAACCCTCTCACTTTGATGTTCTTCTCGCAGAGGTCTCAGTAGATACGCCATCTGACGACGCTCAGCCTCTCAAGATAATCTGGAAAGGAAGAGGGGATGACGTCCCGAGCCACGTAGGCTATGATACTTCACGCGGAGCGTTCTTCATACTCGGGAAATCGTGGTACAGAGTGGGCATAGTAACTCCACCAACTTATGAGCCAACTCCCGAAGAACTAGCACCTATACCTCGAGCTGGGGAAGTCTTAGCACCAGACGGACCAATAAAGCCTCCACCATATTCATGGACTCAAACACAAGACTCAGTAACAGTAGCCTTCGCTCTCCCCTCTAACGTCCCTAAATCCGCGATACACGTCACGCTAACCGCAAAGACACTTTCATTACTAGTCAAGCACGAACTACCAATGTCCGCTTCGCTCCCGCGTTATTCACTCAAGCAATTGTGGGATGGGATCAACCCATCTTCGAGCTTTTGGACGTGGGACCGAGAAGCGGAGAGGGAGTTTGGGTTGCTCACGCTGCATTTGGATAAACAGCACGAAGGGACTCGGTGGGCTCAAGTATTCGCGAGCGCAGGGATGAACGCATCGAGTGAACGTACGGATACAACAGACGAAGAAGTACCCGAGACGCTCGACCCATCCGAACTATACCTCATCCGTGAAGCACTGGAGAAATACACCAGCTCCCTACAGCTCGGAGGTGGAGACGCGAGTGGACTGGGACTTGGTGAAGGCGTACCGAGCCTTGCGGAGGGTGAACTGGACGATAGTGTGGATAGTTCCGTTGGGCGACGAGTGGCTGTTACGTGGGTAACTCCTGATGGTCTCGTACCAGAATGGGCATCGAGCGTAAGAGAGGAAAACGCAAGTGCTTCGGTACTTTCTGTCCCTGTACCAGGGTTACGAGAATCCGAACCCTCGCTAGTAATCAAAAGCGACATCGACGGTTTACTCTTCACCTTACCACCCTCTACAAACAAAGAAGAAACATGGAAATGGAAGCATACATCAACCTACCCAGCCCTCTCCTTCGTCCTAGCATCCAAACGCGATACTCGCTTCACATTCCACATCTCCTCACTCGCTGTCCTCGCTTTCGAGTCTGGTACGAGCACAGGCGGTGGGAACGTCTACATTTACCGGGGCTCTCCCGGTGAGACTCAGAAATCCACGTGGGCGAAACAAGCTGTGTTGAAAGTGAGTGGAGGGACGTCGGGTGCGTTGCTCGGCGTTGGAGCTTTACGACTGCAACAAGAGACATCAACTACAAAGGATGGATTTGTATTACTTTGTCTATGTGAGAGGGAGTTAATAGTCGTGAAAGACATACTATAATCCAGGTTGAGAAGAGATTAAAATTAATATACAAAATATATACATACATCTGAGCTTTTTTTAATGTGAATTCGAGTACAGTAATTCAGGCAAGTCATTTATATCAATGGTCTTCCAAGGGTAATGCAGACTCCAAATTACCACGATCAAGTCAACAATCAAATCTTGTCTATAATAATTTTAGTGCAAGGACCAATTACTAACAGTATATACACTCAAGTTCAGGCTGGCTATTGCATACAATAATACCATGCAGTCAAGGAAGAAAAGAAAAGAAAAAACAGAGAAAATGAGAAAATGAGAAACAAGACAAAGAAATTGCAGAAGAAGAGACAGTGAACTCTGAAGTTGGAACTGGATTGAGACAAGGCGGGCGGGAGGATAGGTAGGTAAGCGGCAACGTCATTCCAGTCGGTGACAGGAGGGAAAGGAGGTGGAAATACACAGTGTATAACAAGCTGTATCGCGGAATTGAAACATAGGACAAACGCAGAGTGTAGAAATCGAGGTGGGTGAGTGCAATGATATGTGCAAATGTATGTATGTATGCATATGTGTCTCTGTATGTCTGAATGTGGAAACGGAAGGAAACGTGAAGTTTTGGATGTCAAACTTTTGACCAATGCGTGCATACACACTTTTGACCAGAGAAAGTCGGAACTAACAAAATGACGTTTTAAAACACGGAAGGGATGAGAAGGACAGAAATAATAAAACAAGTACTTTTACGAGGACCAGCGTTCGGATGGGCACATTCCGTTCATCCCAGTCTTCTGCCTGGCAAAGTTGAGTTACAAGCTCACCATGAATTAAGTCTTGGCTCCTCCACCAAATGGGCAGTCCTGCTCGCTTATTTGCGATCCCAGATATCAGCAAGCAGGAGCGTCCCTTCACCGCTGAGAGTATATCGTCCGTCCAGGATTTGGTATAGTGCCATTCAACGCATCGCGTAGGCCTCCCTTGCTGGATGTCGACTCTCCAGAGCGGCGCCGCTGTCTAGCCCTCTTCGGCGGAGGTGCAGAATCTTCGAGTTCGGCACCGTTCGTAGCTACCTTCTGCTCATCTCGCGGAAGACCGTTGCTGGCATCCTGTCGCGCGGACCGTGGTTTCGCTGCCCTGACATTCCGTGCTTGCTCCACAGCGGTGTCGAGGTCGGTAGTCATAGTACCATTTTTCAGCACTTCGAGGGAGGTAGTGACTTTCGCTGACGGCGGCGGTGGTAAAGGTACGCGGTTCCATAGGGGCTGATCGGTCGTCTCGACATTGACGGGTGCGAACTGAACGCCGCCAGTCTTTCCATTGAGGTTGTTGCTCCCTGTACCAGACTTTGCGTCTTCTTCAAACCGAAGCGGCTTATCGGTACTCTCGTTGAGCTGCTGAGAATGCTGTCGCTCCGGGGTACCCGTGGAGGAGGCTCTCGAGGGCGGGCCAAGAGGAAGGACTGTATTTTGAGATACTGCGTCCACAGGCACTGCTGTTGGAGTAGTGGACGGCGGTCGAAGAGAAATCTTAATTTTCATGCTACTACTCCTGCTAGAGTTATTGGAACCATGAACACCATTGGGATCTCCAGTTGCATGCCCATTCTGGGCAGGTAACGGGGCAGGCGAGTTGACATCTGCGGTAGGTTCCGCTGAAGATACGGCTTCTTGAGCAAGACGTGCTTTCTTGTTCTTCTGCCTTTGGCTCCGTACAACCGGTGCAGATGTTGCCGTGCCAGCGTTCTTTGATTTTGATGACCTTCCGTTAGCACTGCTGCTCGCACTTCTTGCTTTGGTCAGTTTGGGTACAGGTGTAGAAGCCTTCGACGTTGATGCAGATGTCTGTCCAGGTTTAGTCTTGCTGTCGGGACTGACAATGTTGAGACCATTGAGGAGCGCATCATGTTCTTCAAGGATGCGCTTGCGTTCCACGAGGGCAGACTTCGGGGAAAGCGGCCGCGGAATGATTTCTGGATAGTCAGCCAATCCAATATGTTCACCAGTTAGAGAAGAGCAACGTCGAAGAACCAGAGACAAGGGTGACGAACCTTGCAAGAACTTGTACTCTTCAAAATAATGGGCAGAATCCGCTGGATGATAATGACACATTATTAATAGACACGGAGTATGGAACAAAATATGCACGTACCGAAGTCATTGTATGTTGTTAACATACGTTTGTCGAGACGGGAACGGGTATGAGCAACGCGGGTCAAGCGCCGGATGAATTCCTCCTGCGAGGCGATGAATCAATAGCTGGGAAAGAGGAAATATAGAAGGCCCTTACTGTGGCCAGGGAGATAATGAATGCGGCTTCTTTCGACGGAGTGCCGTGTTGAGAGACTGGACTCGAAGGTCAGTACATGAGAAGCAACAAGCAAGAGAAGCGCGTACGATCCGTGGAGACCATAGCTTCTATGCGAGACATGGGTACAATTGTCTGGCCAGGTTGGCGAGTGGTGGGCGGCTTTGGGCGCGGCTTCTTCGCGCTGGCCTTCGGAGAAGGAGCGGCACTAGCAGAAGCAGAGGATATTGTCTCCCATTGTGGCTGGGAGTCCTGTGGGCCGCTGTCTGACTCGTCGAGCTCGTCGACTTCGAGGCTGTCCGCTTCATCCATTTCGGATAGTTCGTCAACCTCGTCGACGTCCATTTGGGTGTCCGTGCCATTAGCACTGACGCCAGAACCGCTTTGTTCAAGCGTAGACCATGTCCTTGCGGTGCTGTTGCCGTTGGTGGAGGTGAGAAGGGTGACGCGGGGAGCCATCCGCGAAAGCCGGTTGCGGTTGATTCTGTGAGTCGGTGTGGAGCGAAAAGAGACGCCGAAGGGAGTGTAGTGGCGTCGAAGGATGCGAGTGACGAGGAGAGGGTGGGTTGACAAGGTATTGGATGACTGTCGAGCGGGAGAATGGACGAGAACGGGGAAGGCGGGGAGTGATGGGGGATGGAGGCAAAGGGGGAAGAGTGGCGGCAGGCAGGAGAGGACAGCCGGCCTACCCTGTGAATCGCGATCCTACGTAGCTACCCGCACTACAACTCTCATCCCGGCTTTCGACGTCTCTACAGCATTCAGCACATTATCCCATGTTCTCTATTACTCATTGTGAACCGAGACCAGAGTCAGGTCATTCAGAATAACGACATTCGTCTAGCATAAATACCTCTGGCTATTTTCTAGTTGAAAACCCAGGAGGAGCAAGGTGTTGGACAAGAGCAAGACCAAGTGCAGGACGAGGACGTCTGTCTTACCCAATTCTCCACTTTCTCACTATCATACTTGCGCTTATTCACGCACGCACGTTGCCACAGAGAGTACAGCTAGTCAAGCACCACATTGTTTTTCTGCAACAGGTGTATTTATTATTTTTTTAAAAAGCGCTGGTAGTCTTTGCGATGCGTTGACCGCAAAGCGAGACGCGTCCTAATGCGCTGTGATCGGCGATTTCCTCATCTAGCAATCGTCCCTTCTCAACTTTATAAAGTTTTACTGGCCTTTGAACTTAACTGTCCAACAATATCAAAGCCACTAACGTTGCTTCGAAATGCGTAGCTTATTTCTGACGGAAAGTAATTTCGTTGCTGACGATCGTCTAGGGTAAATTTTATTGATACCTTGATCCTAGTAATAGTATAACTTATTCCTATGTCCATGCTCTGAAACGAGCTAATTTCTATCCAAAATACCAGTGTATCGGATACAAGGCGGACGAGCCGAACAGTTGAGAGCACTACGTATGGCCTCAGTTGTGACGAAAGAGAGTTTGAAAGGAGGCATCCATCCGATTGCCGCGTCGCGGTATGACACGTATGGTCTAAGTTTCGGAAATGAACTGGCTACAGCACGAATAATGGGCAAGACACAGGTTAGGAAGTCGCCACCAGGATCCTGGTATGTGAGGACGACAGAATAAGAGTTATGCGGTGTGAATGCTTGTACAAGTATGTCGCCATCCCACTTACAGGGGACATTCATCTTGCCGCGTTTCATCCAAGCTGTGCCTGCCATTTGGGGTCAAATGCGGAGAATCGCCATTGAGAAACGACGGTTCTTATCACTACTATCGAACAGAAATAAAAGTGGTGGTGTAATATAGGATTGCAGTGTAGTTAGATAGACTTGTTGAGGATTCGAGGTGCTTAGAAGTGCAAAAGAAAGTTTTGTGGATGTGACTCGGGGCCAAGTCCCGTGAGCCAGAACGACCAATGCGATGCAGAAGAGTGACGGTCGAGATTCCTCATACCGTACAACTCCGACTAGCACACGAGCCATTCAATCTTTTCCTCCGACACTCATACTCACTCTCCTCGCTCTACTCTACTGCCGTCCTAATCTCGCCCACTTCGCCCATTTCAGCAACGTACGCTGACGCCGTTTCGTGGACCGTGCATACAATCTCCGGTCTCCATCCATCATGGTATGCCAAAAACTTCATGCCATCTTTGGTGTCTTCCAGCACATACAACTTGCTCATTGACGCATTCTTATTCTCATAGGGTCAAACACTCTCGTCACCTGGTATGCATTTGTCTTTGCATGTCTCACTATCGCGCGGCGAAACGTCGCACACTGCGCATATTGGACTGGTCACTGATTAGCTCGTAACTTTGCACTCTCGGCTCGTTTAGATACCGAAAAACACTCGAAGTCGGGGGGAGATGAACGCTTCGTATATGGCGTGTGCGAGATGCAGGGCTGGCGAATCTGTAAGTCGATCGTTTGGTTTCACTTCTTTGCAGCGAAAGTTTTCCTGGCATATTGTGTTGGGGAGCGGTGCAAGCCATCAATCTATACATGTTTCGCAATATTCAGCGGTCAAGGGCATACTTTTAATAGACCCGACCTTCTTTCTATTCACTTAAGTCGCCTCTCCTTATCTGCACGCTCGTACGCGTGCTTGTTAGCGTGGCCGGGCGTCTGGGACCTAGAGATGACTTGTCCAGTGTTATGTGGCGATACTTTCTTTGGGGCACTTGCTATCTAGTTGCTATCACTCGTGAAGCAGAATGCTTAACTGAATGATATCTGTGTATTTTAGCCATGGAGGACGCCCACGCGATTGAATTGGAATTAGAGGATAATAGGGGTGGGCATAACTCATTCTTCGCAGTGTATGATGGGCATGGTGGTACGTCACTTGTTCTTCATTCCTACAAGTAACCTTCCTCAGTTTTCTGTATGTTTGTTCTGCGCACATAGGCGGCACCGTAGCAAAGTATTCCGGAGAGAATGTACACAAGCGACTGGTAAAAGAAGACTCATATGTCAACCAGCAATGGGACAGTGCGCTCAAGGGTGCTTTTCTCGGTACGGACGAAGACATCCGTGCTGGTGAGTTCTGGTCAGTATTCCTCTTCAAATCTAGTTAGCTCATATGGTTTCTGGGGAGTAACAGAGTCTCGATTTTTCAGGGATCCCTCAGGGTGTACCGCAGTCGCGGCTTTGATTACACAAAATGGGCGGATCTTTGTGGTAAGCCTTCATCATTTCAATGTGGTTTTGTCCGCCGGCGCTAAAGGGACACGCGTATAGGCTAATGCTGGCGATTCACGATCAGTCATCAGTGTGAAAGGCGAGGTCAAGCCATTGAGCTTTGATCACAAGCCTCTCAATGAATGTCAGCGTGCACATTTTCCCTAATGCGTCATGGTATTGAAATTTCATCTATTCAGCTGAAATGACTCGTATTCGCAATGCCGGTGGATATGTGGAGTATGGTCGTGTCAATGGTCTGTACTATCTTTACACTGTGGGATCGACAGAGGCTCACGCTCTTCTAACTTTTAGGGAACTTGGCGTTGTCGAGGGCGATCGGTGACTTTGAATTCAAAAAGAACTTTTCTTTGTCGCCGGAAGAACAGATTATCACTGCGAATCCTGACATTACTGAACACAAAATTACTGAAGAGGATGAATTCCTCGTCCTCGCGTGTGATGGTATGTGTGAAGACCCATATGCCTACCAAATTCGGATTGTGCTGATTCTTGTGTAAAAAGGCATCTGGGATTGCCTTACTTCGCAGCAGGTTGTAGACATCATTCGCCTTCAAGTCTCGCAGCGCAAGGAACTGTCCGAAATCGCTGAGTTTATATGTGACCATTGTCTTGCACCAGATACTACGTCTGGTGCAGGTGTAGGATGTGATAACATGACCGTCCTCATTATAGCGCTCCTCAATGGGCGTACCAAGGAACAATGGTACGACTGGATGGAAGATCGTGTGAAGCGAAAGTACGGCTACCCGACACCAGAGGAGGTACCCCAACTGTATGCGCCGAGTCGCATCAACGCTTTCCGCGCACGGAGGCAAGCATACGAGGAACGAGCGCGTGATCGTGCAAACTCTGGCGATTCAGGGTCGGATAGTGGCTCCGACAGTGGGTTTGCAGGTGTATTTGGCGGACGTGGGATGGGTCCTGCAGGCGGACTCGGTGGGTTTGCGCGTAGCATGCTCGGCGCCGGAATCACGTTTCATCCTAGTACAGGTATCGCTCCGGACGATGGTACGTTGATGTTCACGAATGACGATTCGGACGACGATAGCGAGGACGACGTCGAAATGACTGGTCCTGGATCATCGCAGAGTCCATTTGATGATGCCATGCAAGAGCGCCGATTCCTATCTGCTTTGGGTTTGCGTCCTCCGCAGTCGGATGTGACGAAGAGCCTGAAAGCTCAACTCGATGAGCTTGAAGACAGCGACGACGTCACGGCTGGTCCGCGCATCGAGGAGGTTGACGACACAACACCAGGGCGAGAACCGGACGAAGATCAAGCCATGAGTAATCCTGGTGACGAAGCGCAGCAAGCATTCGGCGCCCAACCACCTAATTTGACTAATGGAATATCCACGAAGGCCTCGGGTGAGGCACCACCACCACCTGCACCGTTGGTCAACGGCGATATAAAGGTGAAACAACTGAGTTCTTTACCAGGTGGCGACGAGGCGTCTCCCGTGGTGAAAGCCGAGGGCCTTATGGACGGCAGCGAGTCTCCGATCAAGGGATAGCTCAAAGGCAATAATCTTGTGCGTTTATACCGGTGTTGTCTTCTGCACCAATGTGTGCTCCCAACTGTATCCATTCTGGTGTTTCTGTTCTTCCTAAGGTATTATATGGTTCAATGCATTTGGTGCATTTTACCTTTTCCTGCGCGTTTCAATGACCTCCATTTCTCGTCTCACCTCGCCTCGGCATGATATATGTATATGTGTGGCCCACACGCCTGTCCGTGCATTTCCGTTTTGTTCTCCTGTCTACGTGTTTCACTCCTGTTTCTTTCTCTTTTGATCTCCGACTAGTGTTGTCGCTGTTGGTGTTGTTTGGTGGTAATAGTGTGGGCTAGTGCATGGTTAAACTGTCTCTGTATCAACCTTACCTAGTTTTCTCTTTTTCTTATCTAACTGTCCCTCACTCGGCACCCGCTTGCCAGATGCGAGTTGTTGGCATTGATACTCACTCTTTCACTTACTTACTGGACACTTTCTGTCATGAAAAGTCTGTCTGTCTCAGTGTCTGTGACGATTGCAGTTGTATAGTTGACTGATATTCTCATTATTTTTTTCTCTCTCTTCTCATCGATATCGTTGTGTGCTTCGAAGATGTGTTTCTGTCCTGTCCGATGTGGTCCGAGAATTGGTGCTTCTGTAGGTTGCACTCGGAGATGAGCGTGGTATCGAACGTGCATGTTCTAATAATGAGGCCAAGAATAACAATCAAGAAAGTATTTATACGCGCCTGGGCGTCGATCGAGAGCGGCAGAGACTTTGATATCTCCCTGCATACATTCACCGTCATCGCCCATAAATCATATCTTTCTACTCCACCCATCTCTCCCTCTCCCTCTCTCCAACCAACCGTCTACCATAGTCCTTTCCGATGCCCTCAACCAAATCACCCGCCTCACCATACAAACTCCGTTCACTACCCGTTATCGACATCGCACCATGGGTAGCACCCGAGTCCGCTCATGTCCGAGGACATAACGGCGGACGACGATCGACGAGTGCTGCTCTTCATGCGGCGTGTCTGACCTATGGGTTTTTTTACCTTGATGTTTCGAGTTATGCGGACCAGGAGGAGATGGAAGAACTTTCGGAGCTTGCGAGGTGTGTACCTGAGTTTCTAACTGGTTCTATTGGGGTGGTGATATGTTACAATGATTGATGAATAGACGGTTCTTTGCACTTCCGCAAGAGGAGAAGGATAAGCTTGCGCTTGCGAACCAGGATGGTGCGCGAGGTACGTCTATCTATCCGCCTGTACATTTACTATCCATTATCTACTTAGACTCATTGACTTATCTGACTCTGCAGGATACCAAAGATTAAAGGAGAACGTAACGAACGGCAAAGCGGATAACCACGAAGGACTCGACTTCTACGCTCCCGTAGAACAAACGGACAAGTCTAAACCATTACATGGAGAGAACCAGTGGCCTTCGGATGAGGTCATGCCTGGGTTTCGTGAGCGATTTGAGAAGTGGATAGAGAAGATGAAGAAGCTTGGGATGATTGTTATGGAAGCGTGAGTTACACCATTTTTGACAGTTGTGTTGATACTAATTTACGTGAGGATTGGTATAGAATGTCTGTTGGACTTGGTATGACGCCTGAGGAATGGGAGCAACTGAAGAGCAAGGTGGACAACTCGTTCTGGGTTATGCGCGCCATAGGTTAGTTCTTCCCTTCCACCTGCTCGGCAAATCAAGAATATATTGGGTTCCATTCCTACATGATGTATGCACAAATACTAACAATCGTGTTCAGGCTATCCACCACTTCCTAATGACTACGATGGCTACTCATGTGGAGCACACAAGTGAGTAAGGAGGTCTTATATCCCAAAGTGACTGCCAAGGCTGATGCCAACCACTTCAATTCTTCCACCAGGGATTATGGCTGTCTAACGTACGTCTTCCTCTAGACCAAATTCCATTAACAACTTCATCTTAGTTCCGAAAACTCTACCATACAGCTTCCTCTACGCAGACCCAACACCAAACGCACTCCAAGTCTTCCTTCCACAGGACGGTATACTAGATGATGCCGCCACTACGCCTGTCCCTGCAACCTCAACGACCGGCTTGGCGCCCAGTGTTGCGAGCGCTCTTATTGGCGGCGTCGAGCCATCTGAGTTGCGTCACCCTGTGAATGCTGCCAAGGATGAGAGTGCAGTTGAGGCGGTGCTTGATGAGCAGAACGGTGAGAAGGGCGTATGGATCAATGTGGATCCGATGCCTGGTTGTGTTGTTTGTAACATCGGTGAAAGTATGTCTGAATCTCCTTGCCTTTCGGTTTGGATGGGATGGGGTAGACAAGAGTAAGAACAGTACTGATGAGATTTTCTTTGCGTTTTCCAAATAGTGTGGGAGGTCTGGACGAATGGGTTGTATAAAAGTACTTTACATCGTGTTGTTCATCAAGGATCAAACTACCGGTATGTCTTCTTCATATTTTTCCGAAGATATACTCAAACTAATTACTGTGTACTCTTTCACGCATAGTGTTTCGTGAGTCAATTCACTATCCACATCCTTCTCATATCATAACATGATCGCTAATACCAACAACTCTGTTCTCGCACTCAGAATACCCTTCTTCTTCGAACCAAACTTCACCGCACGCGTCGAACCTCTAGCAGCAGCACTCCGTCTGCAAAAGGATTCCATACAACCCGCTTACGCGTATACACCACACAGCCCGCATATCCCGTATCCGCATTGTCACCATGATAACCATGACGGGCCGACGGAAGTATTGACGCAGAAACTTAAGGAACTGGCTGATGCTGAGCGAAGGGAAATGGAACGAGAACGTGTGTCTACTGGCGGGAGTACTGGTGGGAGTGGGAGTGCTCCGCCGTCATCCGGCTCGTCAGACGCCTCTGTCTCCTCATCTGCACAGTCCATAAAAGACGGGCGTACAAGCGTAGAAGAGGCTGAGTTCGGGTCAGCGAGAGCAACGACGGGAAGTACGAGTGTACGCAGTTCTCTATCGTCAGGCGGTGCAGTCTCGAATGGCCTATCGTCGCATAGTCCACGGACTCCCTACACCCCGATCTCGCATACCCACACTGCATATACGCCGTTGAGCGTGGAGAGACACTACGAGCCTGTTGTGTATGGGGAGTTTTTGTTGAAGAAGGTTGCGGGTAACTTTGCTTCGGGTAAGGGGAAGTATGATTAAATTCTTTTTTCTGGATTTTTTCTTGTTGGATGAGGAAGTGGAGGAAGCGGAGCGATTGATTTGTTATATGCATGCTTGCTTTGGTCTTGCTTTCTGTCTGGTCCCATTTTTTTCTTGGGTTGCTTTGTCTCTATATATTTAACCACCTGTTGCGTATATGCTCGTATATACACATGCATAGCCTTTGTTTACTAGACTAGATAATAACCTGCACTGATCCATTTTCTAATCCTTTTCATTACAAATTTATACCGCGGACGTTTTCTGTGTCAGGCAAAAGTCAAAGTGCCGAAGGTGACGACTGCACTCGGCCCAAGGAACAAATAAAGGAAAGAAAAAGAAAAACCAAAGCGTGATCTATGATATGCCAAATTAGGGTACGATCGACGTCTCTCGAACACTCTCGGATGCACCCGTGACCTCCCAAACCTGCAAGAGATCTAGAAATGACCTCAATGTGCGACAGTAGTGATCAGACAATTCAGATGTTACTAGAAAAGTTCTCGATGATTCGACACGGCGACCTTCGGAATCCTATAAAAGGGGTCTGAGTCTCGGGACCCCTCCTTGTTGCAAGATTACTTTCAACTGCGACTCGAGTACTCTAACGTAACTCAAAGCAACTACTAGTCTACTCCTCTACTACTGCTACTGCTACTGCTACTGCAAACAATGTCACTTACACGCCAATTCCTTCGCGAGTTCCGGCCCCTCTTCCGCCTACTAGAAGAGCCTTTCGGACGTCCTTACCCTTCTCGTCGTGGTGGTAATAACAATAGCATAGCACCCCTCGGGATGTTCAACGACCCTTTCTTCTCTGCCTTCCCAACCTCGACCTCGTTGAACACACCTGCTGTAGACGTGAGCGAAGAGCCGAACGCGTTTGTGGTAGAAGCGGAGTTGCCGGGTGTGAAGAAGGAGAACCTAGAGTTGAGAGTGGGTGATGGAGGACAGAGTTTGACTATTGAAGGACGGAGGTTCGTATCGTCGTCGTCGCAGACCCAACCTACCACGGCATCGACTGAGGGAGGGATTTCAGCAAATGGTACGTTTTCGCATCTCTCTCTGGTCTCTATTTTGTTTCATTATAGGACAACTTACTAACTCAACCTTTACAACAAACAGACGACGCCCGTGCAGTTACCCAGCAGCAAAACGAATCAACCCAACTCTCTACCGAACGTACATTCAGCAGCGCCTCCCAATTCTCTCGTACAATCTGGCTTCCGCGCCGTGTAGACGGATCAGGTGTCTTTGCTAAACTCGAGGATGGAATCTTGAGAGTCAGGGTTCCCAAGGCGGAGGACCAGGAGAGTGTTAAAGTTAATATCGAGTGAAAATCTTGACTTCATCTGGGTGGAAAGACTTCATAAACTTCATCTCTTTGTTTTCTTTGTTTTCGTTTATTCACAAGAAAAAAGTTGTCACAATTTCACCCCCCATTGTTTCTTATGTAAAAAGTACACCTTGTATATATAGTGAAGCCCCACTGCACAATGAACTATTGGCATCTCTAATGCAAATTTTCATTAATGAACAACACTCTGCTTGCAGATATACAACTGTCTACATAAGCAATAAAACAACGACTGACAACGGTTACATATAATATACAAAAAGAAAGCTAACCAGGACAGATTTCATAAATAATTTTACACAAAGATATAATCTATGACCCGGGCCACTCAACAACCCATTGAGATTTGACCGTGTGTACCTGGTCGTCGTCATCTTCAAAGCGAAGTCGATAGGCCAGCTTCGCAGACCCAGTCTACAAGTAGGGGTAGTAGGTAAGCACGACTAGTACAAATGGACCATTAAAGTCGACTATCACTTACCCTGCCTTCCCGAGGCGCGTCGACGACTTCGATCACTTCTGCACGATAAAAACAGCTTGTATCCGGATACAAAGCCATAACAGTTGATCCTGTGCCGAACACGGGATACGCGTTTGGATGAGATGGGCTGTTTGGCGATGCTTCAGGATCAGGTAACGGTATCATGGTCTTTGTGTTAGAAGAATAGCGTCTAAAAATAGAACTAATCAGAATGCTCGATCAGAGAAGAGAATTCGACGCACTGTCCAGGCTGCCCATCCTCTTGAGGCTCTGCGTCTTGAACCTCATACCTATGGTCTGAATTAGGATACGTATCTAATTATACAATACTGAGAAGCCCTACCTGTTCTTTTCTGGATTTATGCACCGCGTAATGACCGCAAGTATCCAGGTGTTTTCGTCTGCTTCCGCCCCACCTGTGCTTGGAGGGTGGAACGCCACTTTCCGACCCTCTTGAAGAGGAAGCTGCTTCTGGTAAAATCTGTGCCGTGCCTTGGCGTCACCTTTGAATGGCTGTTGCGCAGGAGCACCAGGACTTTCAGAGGCTCGATCCCGGTCCACCTTGACGCTCAGTGTGATCTTATTCACTGGTGGAGGAGTGGGCGTCGCGGGAGCAGACAACGGGGAAGAACCACGCCCGTGTCGTTTGTTGCGTTTGTCTGTTATTTTACATGCTTTAAAACAGCTGCATGATTATTTCAGTAAGTAATTTACCTTGGATTGCCTGATTCTCTGGCTTCCGTAATGCGGACAAAACGGAGAGTGACTCAAGAGCATCGTCAATAGCTCTTAGGGATACGAGGTAAGTAAAGCTACACTTAGTCTGCGCTTTGACTTACTTCGCTTCAGCTTCAGCATGTTTTTGAATATCAGCGAGCCCAGAGCTCAGTTTCTTATAAGTCGCTTTGATCGTCTCGAACGGTTCAAGTGGCTCTCCGTTGTCACCGCTCATTGTCGGCCATGCGGAGATGGACCGGTTTACACGCCCCATGGTCTCCATTGTCTCTGGCTTTTCATATGTTTGGCGGCATGCATTTAATTTGGCCACTACGACTGCCCAGCATTGGAGTTCTAAATGTAAGACGGAGAATTTCCCGATATGGAAAGGACCGATACGTTTGGTTTGTGAAAGTTGAAAGGGACACATCAGCTCTCGTGAGAACTTTACACATTGGAATTAAAAGGGGGGAACTACCTTCTGTCGAAGCTGGTCTTTGAGAAAGGGCCCGACGGCGGTCCATACGCCTTTACAAGTTTCTTTACACGTTCCCCGAGGTAAATTGAGAGAACGAGAATGAGTGGCGGGAGAGAGAAAGAATCAAGATGACTGTGTTCGATCATCTCCGTGTCGTTCAAAGCCCGCGCTTAACCAAATAAGGCAAGTGACAAATTTTGGGAATACAAAGCAAAATACACAGCAACAAGTTTACGTATACAAAAAAATGAATGGAAAACACATGCTATGCATTGTATGCAAGTTTCTAGCTCTATTTCTCGTGAAGAAATGAGTAAGGTATTGCTATTTCATGTTGGCTTCACAAATCACAACACCCTTCGGATCGGCCAGTTTGCGTAGAGATACATCATACACGACTGTTATGGGATGTTGTGAAATAAGTGACGTATATTGGTAGTCAAAACATGAGAATACCTCACCTTCTTCTATTTTCTTTATGTCATATTTTAGACTGTCGAAACGTCGCCTGAGGGAGTCATTCTTGAGGTTTAGCTTTATAGGAATGCACGTTAGCAACATATAGAGCGAAAATAGCATTATGTTTACCATCGAAAACCCGGCGAAGACATTCTTCACGAAGATGCTTATCCGAATTGGTCGTTCAAAGTCACCAAGGGTAACGGCATTCACGGCCCAACGCGACTAGCGGCAAAATCTTCGGTCCCGGTGCAGAAGACAGAGCATACAGTCAGACTTACTAGTTCATTCACTAAACTGATTAGGCCATGTAAATAGTCTTCCGCTTGAATCATCATCCTCGTATTTGTGTCTTCCTTGACTGCGACATATTCGCATTCAGAAAAGGTGATCATGCTGAGATGTTCTTTATTTACCTCCGAGAACTTCTGATATGCCTGATTGTGATAGGAGGTTTCCGCTGTCCAGGTATTCTACGAATGCTACTGCGAAAACTGCGGACCGCAGGGTGTTCGTCCACATATTCGACCAACGCCAGTCTGTCCAACACTCGTCAGGATTCTGCACATTCAAGTTGAGAAAAAGAGGTAAGAGACGGACGAACATTCGTTTTCTGGAATGAGTTCTGCTATTGTCGCAATGGACTCAGCACACCCATTGAACATCGGCCGCACACCATCGACCAGTGAAGGAACTACGGGTAAGTTAGGCATCTGCAATAGCGTAGACGTACGTCGCACGCACTAGCATCAGAAGGGGTTCCGTGTATCTTGTTCAGTAGGCCCACTATTGAGCGTGTCCGCTTCTCAAATCCTTGCACAGTATCTTTTAGTTTCTGATATGCCCAACCACAGTTAGCTCTGCTTAATCAAGGAAGAACTAGTCGAAATGTACCTCTTTAATTTCTACGTCACGATCCAAGAGGGAGTTGAGGTGATCCAGCTCAACCTGGTCCATGGCTGCGATATTGCGGATAGTAGAGAAGTGAAGGAAGAGAGTGAAGAAGCGTGGGCTCGAGTGTGCTGTGCATGACGATTATCCGCGTCTGTGGCGAAGGTCGTGATTCGAAATTTCCGCCTAATTATATTGGAACGCGTCGCGTCGTGTCACTGATCCCGTCAGCCCTGCTCCGTGTGTCTCTGACTGAACTGTCCGTGCGCTCTCTCGACCCCGCCACTCTCACTACTAAGCACGTTTTGCAACAATTTGACTTTGTTTTCTCTGCTGCTTTCTATCTTGCTCTTCGGAGAGCCAAACTGGGATGGCACAGGATGCCTCCAGAGTATCAAGGCATGAACTCGAGGCCAGGCTAAAACAACTACGCGATGTTCCCGTCAACACGGCAGGATCTCAGGACAGGGACATGATTCCACTGCATGAACATCTAATGGGCGTAAAGCCTGACTCGGATGGATTGACGCATTGGTTCTGTCCTCGTGCCGAGCTCTTGACTCAGGAGCTCGCAACTTTCTTGCTTCGTTTGCACGCGTATACCAACGATAAGGTAGACAAATGGCGAAAGCAGATAATAGGCGTTTGGAGAGGCTGCGCGGACTGTATCAGATGCATGGATGAGGTAAAGGGCTCGTCGAGGACAACGTGAGTATGTGCAGCATGTCACAAAAGTGCTTTTTTGAGCATTATCTGCAGTTACTTTGGTGCATTCTCGGATACAATCCTCTCAGGTTTCTGGCACAGTTTCGAGGAATTTGAAGTGAAGACCATCGTCGAGGCTTTGACTGAGGCTGGTATTACTCCAGAGTCCGACAAGTCACTTGCAGACATCTCCTCACCAGTATTATACCATATTCTTTCGAAACCCTCTGCGCTTGGTCATCCTTTCATACTGGGCGTGATATCCTCTCAGCCGTTTCTTCCGCGTTCGATAGATTGGCCGATAGACCCACCTCCGCCGGCGTACTTTCTGCTTATCGTCTATAATGATGTAGACATCCGCAACTGGGCATTAGATCATGTGTCTAAGGCAGAACCGATTGCCAAGGAGTATTTCGACTACCGACACTATCGACACGAACTCGCATTACGACTTTTATCCAAACGATTGAATACAGACACCGGTCTAAATGACTCAATCGCCACTCAAACTCTTACTCAGACAGCACGGAACATCGAGAAGGAATTTCCATTCGCACAATCACCGAGTCTTATTTGGGCAGGCTTTGCTTCCGTCTTGCGTCTCCTTCCGATGGAAGTGTATGAAAAATTTGCGTTGCATAGAATAATCATGGGTCATTTGCATGACAACGGACCACGTATGTTGACGCCTTAGCTTCGTTCTAAAAGGAAAATCAGCATCTAACATTCGGTCCAGATTTTCGAGAAGTTCTTCGATGTCTGCTTCAGACACTGAAGAAACTAGGCAATAAAATCTGGTCCGAAGAAAGTGCCGACTATCCTCAGGTCGTGTTTGATTCCATAAAGGACAATCCAAGCTATATAGACTTGATCTTCGCTCATAATCAACAGAAGGAACAGGCCTGGTTCTTGATGATTTTTCTTGAATATCTCAGGAGTGTTTGGGAAATGCAAATCTTTGAAGACATTGTAGCAAGATTTGCAGCATTCACATGTGACGAGTTACAGCACGAACGTTTCGGTCAGCAACGTCCGCTCGTGATGAGCATTGCTATGCAGGTGGGTAGCTTTGTAAACGTTATGAGCTATCTAAGCAAACTCGGGTTAGATTCTGTCCAGTGCATTACAAAGAGCTAATAAGCTCAAATCTCCGTCACATCGACAATCCATTCTCAATGTTCTCGACATTCATTTTGACTTGATTGTGGCCGTCTGTTTCTCGCAGCAATATGCGAAGTCGGAGTGGGCACCTGCACGTTCTGCAGCACTTAGTTTAGTCCGGAACGTTCTCTTCTCTGACGTTGAACAGGTAGCAATTGCTGCTGTCAAGCTTTCTGCCATGGAGGCTTCCGTCGATAGCGAAACTATTCGGAAACTTGCACCCTCTGTGCGCAAGCAGGTATGGTGGAAGGTCTACACGAACTTATCTGGCAAGGATGTGGAGGGTATCTCAATGCTTCTCGATCTTGCTGCAAGATCCGCAAGGTTAGATAAACTTTCTAAGAAAGTCGCTTCTCGAACGATTTGGAAATATTATGATGCGAACCAGACGAAACCACCTCGGGATCTTCTGGAAGCAGTAGATGCTGCAGTTGATTCTGTCAACTCATCGTTGACAATCGTACGGAATGGATTCCTTGACGCCGTGACTAAGTTTGCGAACTTAAATTCGTCGCCCACTTTGATGAAAGCGATATGTCAGCACGATTGGGCCAGTCACCTCGTTATTCTTTTGCTTTCGCCAGTCGAGGATCTGCAAGTCGCAGCACAGACCTTGATCGGTCAAACTTACGACGTCGACGTACGGACAGACTGTTTCCGCGAAATCCTAAAGGCGTTCCCGGAGTCATCTTTCAAGGGTCTTTACGAATACCTTTCCGAGTTCAACACCTACGCATTGAAGGTAGCCGAAGCATGCAGTGTTTCGAAAGCACTCGTGCGATGTATGACGGACGTTATCGAAGTCTTGGGCAATTCACCTGACGGTCTCCTGAAGAACCCAGCTTACGTTAAGACCGCATCGGAAAGTTTCTCATTCAAGACTGAGCTGCCAAAGTTGTGGAAGGCCATGACCACTTCAATTGCCGTCATCTTCAAGCGCACACCTAAATGGGCTGTCTACTTCGACAACAATGTGATGACGGAGTGGATGCGCGATGCGTTGATTTTTGCTAGGGATTTACTCGAACGACGGAGGACGTTTGAAGCGGCTACGTCTGAAGTGCAGGATGACGACGATATCATCTCCTCGCCCCGGAAACCGTCAGGAATTGGCAAGAAAATGGTAGAAGACTTGCAGGACGTTCTAATGGAGCTGCAAGGCTGGCTACGGTTGACGGATACAGAGCTTCTGTACCAGTCCTTCGCTCTCTTAAAGTCACTCTTCCAGTGCTTTCGTGCAGCGAACGTCAAGCCCTCCGACGAGGTCCTCGCAAAGTTGTCTAAGTTCATTGAGCAAAACAAGACTTCTTCAGACGCCAAGCGTGTTTCGTTTCTGAACAAGGCAGACTTAGCGGAACTTGAAGTGGCTGTCGCCGATTTCACGGAGGAGGATGAAGTTGAACTTGTATCTGTCAAGTTAGGAAAAAGACGAGCTTTCGGCAGGGAATCATCAACCTCGACAACCTCAGGTGATGCACGAGCGGAGCGTAAGAGGGCAAAGATAGAACTGAAGATTCAGGATATTTCCAAGCGACCGCTTAAAGGTACCAAGCAGACGAAGCTGATATCTGGAAAGCTATCATTGCCAGTCGCTCAGAAATCGACCCGGATACCTGAAATGAGAGTATCAGAACCCATCTTACGCAAGCAAGAGACAAAGTATGAAGGATCCCGCCGTCCTCGACCTGCTGCAAGTACTTCGAGTATTCCGGCATCACCTTCGTCTTCGTCAAGTAGTGACTCTGAAGACTCGGATGGCCCAACTAACCTTGCATCGCTCATAAATAAAGCGAAGGAACAGAAGGAAAGAGCAAAGGAAAAGGAAAAGCAGCTAACTCGTGAACGTCGGAAGGTTCAGCACATCGAAGACCCCAGAGTAAAACAAGCCCGTTTAGAAGAGGAAAGACGACGGAAGGAATATGAAGCGGCGAGGCGCGCTGCTATGCGACTGAAGCCGGATATCACTTCTCTCCATCGTGTCATTTTGTCTTGGAATTACGACCATGACGGGTCGGATCCCCCAATGGAACGGCCACCACTTGCTCATGTACCGGACATGTTCAAGAGTCACGAGGAATACACACGCATCTTCCGGCCATTACTTATGCTTGAAGCGTGGTCGCAGATCGTTAAGTCCAAAGAAGAGAGGACACCAGAGATTTTCCATATCAAGATTGCTGCTAGGAGCTTAATGCCGCCATGGCTTGACCTCGAGGTGGTGATCGATGCCGTGCCTGGTCCCGAATGGTACCTAAGTCCCGAGACAGACATTGTTTTATTGAGGCACATGGCTGGTAAACCGTGCATCATGGCTAAGGTAACGTCATTCCGGAAAACTAATGACGAGATCGGGTGTGGGTTGAGAGTCTGCACGAATGCGCTTAATGCAGATCCCGGACTGTCCATTGGCTCAACGTGGCGTCTAAATCTCGTGTTCAGGCAAGTACATGTATGCTTAACGTTATCTCGGACCGCGAAGTAATGGATTGCCGAAAACAGTCTCACCACTCTTCACCGAGAATATGCTGCTTTGATGGCTCTTCCATACTATGATATGGTAGATATAATCTTGCAACCTCGACTTGCAGATCCGGTGATCCCGAGTGGAGACGAATTGCAACGGACGATGAAGGCGTACCGAGTTAACGAGCCCCAAGCAAAAGCAATTATTTCGTCTATGCAGACAAAGGGATTTTCCTTGATCCAAGGGTAAGTGGTTCGCATTCTTCGTTGCCATTTCGGTCCTTGACTAGTCATCAAGACCGCCTGGAACCGGAAAGACATGGACAATATTGGGCTTAGTTGGCGCATTTCTATCATCACGTCGTACACCGCCTAAGCTAATCGCGATTCCTGGTAAGGCTCCACCGCCTGCACCAAAACCTGCTTCTCAGAAGCTTCTTATCTGTGCCCCGAGTAATGCTGCTGTTGATGAAATCACGAAGCGTCTCATCGAGGGAGTCCGTGGTCCCAATGGCCAGCGTTTATCACCTAAGGTAGTCAGGGTAGGTGCCGACTCGCAGATTAACGTCAGCGCCAAGGAGGTTTCGCTCGATACCCTGGTTGAAGCTAAAATGAACTCGGATGGTGGTAATCCTCATGGAGATGGTGCTGGTGATGCGAAAAATCTACGTGCAGAACTCGAACAGGTGAAGGAAGCCAGGCAGAAGAAAATTGAGGAACTACAGAGTACCATCAATAATACGTCCAGGATCCAAATGCTAGAAAACGAAATCAGGGGTCTGAATGATAAACGGATTGGTCTCTCCCAGAAACTCAATCAGCTTCGGGATAAGATGAAGTCGCAGAATCGATCTATAGACGCCATCCGACGAAAATACCGACATGAGATTCTGGGCGCTGCAGACATCATATGTAGCACGTTGTCTGGTGCCGGTCATGAGCAGCTCGAGCCTTTCGACTTTTCCATGGTCATCATTGATGAAGCCGCTCAGTCAATCGAGTTGAGCTCGTTAATTCCTTTGAAATACACTAGTACTAGATGTGTCATGGTTGGAGGTACGTGGGTCCCTTATATTGTAGTCAAGCCAAAAGTAACGACGATTTCCCAGATCCTCAACAGCTACCGCCTACTGTTCTGTCGCCAGAAGCATCGAAATGGGGCTACGACCAATCACTTTTTGTTCGTCTGCAGAAATGCAGGCCCGAAGCCGTGCATTTGCTAAGGTACATCCTTGGTTGTATGATGTTGCGATACTGCAGCATTCTGATGTTCAATATAGCATACAGTACCGTATGCATCCTGAGATCAGCCTTCTACCAAGCAAGGTATTCTATGGTGGCCGCCTTCGAGATGGTCCTGACATGGATAAGAAGACTGAGCAGCTGTGGCATAACGAACCTCGATTCGGAGCTTATAAATTCTTCAGCGTGGAGAACGGGAAGGAGGAACAAGCTCGCATCGGCCATTCCATTTATAATCAAGCTGAATGCAGGACGATAATTGCTGCGTATGATCGACTACGGAAGCAGTTCTCTTCAATCAACTTCGATTATCGCGTCGGAATTGTTTCTCCGTATCGATCTCAGGTGCTGGAGATGCGGAAGTTATTTACGCAAAGATTCGGAGCTGAGATTGTTAGCAAGGTGGACTTCAACACAGTCGATGGGTTCCAAGGCCAGGAGAAGGATATCATTATGCTATCCTGCGTACGTGCTGGTACTTCTCTTGCAACGGTCGGATTCTTAGCTGGTAAGTCAGTTCTCAAACCCGTAGGATATACTCTGATGACAACTTCTAGACATTCGTCGCATGAACGTCGCGATTACGCGTGCGAGGTCATCCCTCTTCATCTTTGGCCATGCTCCAACTCTGCAACGGAGCAACAGGGTCTGGAAAGACATCGTTGATGATGCACGTTCACGTGCATGTTTCGTTGAGCTAGTACGTGCTTGATTATACAGAGGGTGCAGTCGTGCTAAGGAATGTTCTTTTCAGCGCGACACGTCTTATTTCACTAGCAGTGCACCTCACATTCCCCAGCCAGTTAACACAAAGACGGCCGCGTCAGCTAGTCTTGAAGGGATCCCTTCAGCAAAGCCGGGACCTTCACGGAGAGGCCGAGAGCCTGGTCTACATTCTAGACAATCGAAGGACGATGCACATAGGAACTTACCTCAAGGTGTCAAGGTCGTTGGCGCAGAACACGCTGCCAATGCCACCGTCGCTTTGCCTACAACCCAAAACGGCATACAACTGAATCCTAAAAGGCGCCGCTCCCGTGGAGGACAAAGGCCACGATCACATCCGAATCCGGGTTCGGAAAGAACACAGGCCGCAACGACGAGCCTACATCCCAGCCTGCCTCCTAAACCAGCCCAGTCCACGTCTAGAGCACACCCACTACCCCCTCATGTGAATGGTGTAACCACCGGACAGGGCAAGGAAGCCGCACAGAAAGAGCTCGAGGCATACCGAAAACGCAAACAGCAGTCAAGTAATATGTTCATAAAACGTTAATTCGTGTCATATTTCCCATGGTTTTAGTTGCTTTTCTTTCAAGTTCACTTGTGGACATCATCATCGCACCACTCTATATCACGCATTTGTATATAGATTTCGCCGTATAAACTGCACAAAATGTATCAGCAGTCAAATTTTTCGTACTTGTCTACACTAGATTTGTTGACATTTGGATCTCTGGAGTTTCAAACATGTTCGCTTCACGGTTTCTCGCAATTACACTTAATCTAAACTTAACGCATAGAATCCGCTTTAATTGCGGGGAGCTCCCAATCTTCAGGACCAAAACGTGGAATGACCATGAGCTCGCCTGAGCTGTTCTTCGCTGGCTTGCTGTATGCGCACAATGTTCCCTTCCCAAGAGCAGATAGCCACGCGGGATTGACGACAGTCAAGTCTAAGAGGATGCGGAAAAAATAAATTTAGTGTAGTCCACTGACTTATAAGATTGAATCGTCGAACGCACTCTTCAACCATAACTTGCTAGAATGTACCGCTTCTTGGAAAATGACATAGTCCGGAGGAGATTTATTGTGGAGAACTGATGAAGGATGAATAAAAGCGTCTTCCTCGATTCCTAGTGCACGATAGGGTACGCCCCGAGCAGAAGCGTATTTGTTGCCGGATATCGCTGTGCTCTGGACTAAGTCCTTCCGTACGGCAACCTGGTCGATGAAGGCGGAGCAGATGAGTTGCCTCAGGACTTTAAGCTGCGGGAAAATGCAAGCAAGATATTGTATCGTCCAAGCGATGAAGTGGTTGTATCGGGCTCGTGCTTACCTGCAGATCGCTTGGAGGTTTAAGTTTACTCGCAAAGCCTGTGTCGATACCCGGGAAATTGGTAGACACGATACTACTAATCTGCGCGCGGAGTTTATGTATCTCTTCCATAGCCTAACGTACCCAAGTAAACAAAGCGACACCGGAAAAGAAATGATGAAAGAAATTTACTTTTGGTCGCACGAAATGCTCGCGGCAGAATTGCTGACCACCACCAGCGTATTCGCACGCTCCGACGACAGAGAGGTCTCGGAAGACGTCACTTAAGCCTTTACCCATCTTTGAATGTATCTGAAGATTATACGTTAGCAATAATTTCAGGTAAAGACTTCATAAGTCCTATTATCACCTCTTGTGACTTGAAGAAAGCCCTTCTGCGAAGCCTGTTCAATTCCTTCGCATCCGTCTCTCCATTCCGAGCAACAGATACCTCATCGTCGCCTTCGTTGTCATTTACAGAGTCGTTCGTTTGCAGTGCTTCTTCATGGAGGAAGGGATCTCCAACAGAAAGAGCAGCAACTATCGTGATCACATAAGGCAAACAACCATGTTGACGACCACTAACAAGCATCTTCGCAAATCGCGGTGACAATGGAAAAAGAGCCATAGTCTTCCCAAGCTCAGTAATCGGATTATCCGCAGAAGACGTCAATGAACGCGAAATCGCGGTGGTCGGAGACAATGCACCAAGACGTGTCAAGAGAACCTCAGCTTTTCTTAAGCTCGTTCTATCAGGTGGAGTAGGGAACGGGAAGTTCGTAATGGTATCGATGTGCATGCTCTTCATCTGAAGTACAACACCTTCGATAGGCATTTGGAGGATTTCTGGACGAGCGAATTGGTCGAAGTGATTTTCGAAGAGGGCGGAAGAGTATAGACGGTAACAGTGTCCTGGACCTGTTCGACCCGCGCGACCGGCTCTTTGGTTAGCGGAAGCTTTTGATATCCAGTTTACGCGGAAGGATTGAACGCCGGATGAGACGTCATAACATCGCTACGTCATTACTATTAAATCTGATCCATTTACAATGAAAAGTCGAAACGTTACCTCTTTAGCCCGCCCGCAGTCGACTACATAGCGTATCCCAGGGATGGTCAACGAAGTCTCGGCGACGTTAGTCGCAACGACAACAAGCCTCGATCCTTCTGGAGGAGGCTCAAAGACACGCATTTGCTGTTCCGTTGGAAGTATGGAGTATAAAGGTAGGATATGCATGGGCGCTAGCGGGAGACACATCAAACGACGGAAACTTGTATTTTCAGGAGACGACATACCTTCTGAGTCTTCAAAGTCGATTCCCAACGCTTTATTTTCCTCATCCTCCTCGTCCGTGTCTAGAGCTTCAGGGTCTAGTTCTCTAGGTGGAGTTCCATCGTCAATAGCCTCATCGTCTTGCTTGAAGTCTCCGAGCTCCAAGTCTTCAACTTCAACACTAGCTGTAATTATATTAGCTTTTACTCCCATCATTTCATTTTTACAAATACCTATTGCTGGTGCGACCTTTGGACCACCATCCGACTGGTCGTCCAGTATGTCGTCCTCCTTCGTCCTACGCACAGACGCCACTCCTCGGCGCTTCTTCCGCGCCATAATCGCACTCTTCCCATAACACGACGCCAATTTCCTGCACACGCCTGTGATCTCATTTTGGCTGGTGAGGAATATGAGGATGCCTCCTGGAGGAAGCCGAGCGTGAATCTTGCTCGCCTTCTTGATGGTTTCAGTCACGTAATCCGGATACGTCCTTCTAGAGAAGTGAACCGCGACAGGATGCTGACGAGCGTCTACGCGTAAAATTGGAGGCGGAGTTGGAAATAGCGTCGGATTTTCTGCAAAGTCTGATACTCGAAGTGTAGCTGACATGATTATCAGGCGAAGAGGCTATCCAAAACACAGAACAAGCTTCAGTAGGGGCCTAACAGAAAGTATGATTAAGTTTGATTTACCTTCGCCCCGTCTTTGCCGGCTTTCCACAGCTCTTCACGCAGGCGAATAACTCTGCTGAGCACACCGATGAGGATGTCAGTGTTGACGCTCCGTTCATGTGCTTCGTCCACAATAACAACCGAATATTTGCTTAATGTAAAGTCGCTCGCAAGCTCACGCAACAAGATCCCGTCCGTCATGAACTTAATTACAGTCTTGGGCGAGGTTGTTGCGTCGTAGCGAATTTGATATGCTACTTGAGGCGGCGGAAGAGACAACTCTTGACCAACACGCGCTGCCATGGACATCGCGGCTACCCGACGAGGCTGAGTTATGCCTATCATTCCTGGATTATCTGGACGATGGAGAATTAGAAACTTGAACTACTGTAACGAAGGACATGAGGAAGCATACCACTCCCTGGACAGCCAAATCCAGCTTCGTATAAGAACTGCGGAACCTGAGTCGTCTTTCCACTGCCTGTCTCACCGCATAGAACGATGACGGGATTCATGCGAATGGCTTCAACAATAGGCTGCTCTTCAGCCAAGATAGGGAGTTCGAGACGTGCTGTTTGTATAGCGTCCGAGCGAGTGACAGTTACAAACTTTCGAGCAACCTTTTCTTGTTTGTCGGCATCAGTTGCTATTATGTTAGTCGGCGGCTTGAGTTCTTGAGCGAGAGTTGTATCCGGAAGGTGTATATCTTCTCCAAGAGGGCCGCGCATCTCGCGCGGACCATCATCTGCCGCACGATTTGTTTTCTCCGAAACTCGCGATAGAGGAAATGTCACGTCATTGGCCTCGTCCTTGGAGGGAAGCGCGACATAACCTTTTGCCTCGCTAAGCTGCTGCATTGCCCAGTCCTTGAATCCTCCCCGCTTGCGCTTTGACGACGGAGGCGAGTCACCTTGTTCTTCTTCAGAACTGGTATCACCGTTAGAATCATCTTCGCTAGCAGAACTGCCGCTGTCATCATCGTCGTTGTCACCATCCGAGTCTCCGGAATTCTCTTCCTTATGTTCAGATGAGTCGTACGCGGAGTCAGAACTGTCAAAGGAGCTCTCGCTCGAGGCATCCGGCTCTTTGGCATTGGTTCGGGCATGTGAACGATCTCCCCATCTTTTAAATGCCGTCTAGTCCAGACGTTCGACTTGAGTTCGAAGCACATAACAAGAGTATTTTTTAACAACTCACTCGTGGGCCCTTAGGCTGACGTTTCAAAACTTTTGGCTCCTGTAACGTTCCATCTTTGTTCCTACGCAGAGCACTGCCTACTGCATCCGTTACTTGCGGTAGAATTTTCGGTACATCTTCCGGCTCATCGAAGATGATAACAGGGGACTCGGGTGAGCTGCCTGGTAGCTCCTTTTCCATGTCGGCATCTCGACTACCTTCATCGTTTTTTCTCATATCGTTGTCTTCTTCAGTTCCGCTGTCTTCGTCCGTATCCACGTCCATTCCTGAATACATATTTCGTTTCCGTCGTCCACCTTTGCCTCTGCCCTCCATTATCCGGCGAACTTCCTTGTCCTCCTGCTTTGCCTGTAACTCTTCATGTGTCTGTACTTTCCGAGAACCAAGGGTGGATGAGGGCTGGAGATGCAAGGTAGTTGGGAGTTGTGCTTGAGTCTGTCTGAAAACTAATGAGCTTTGCTGGATTAGACAGAGGGTAAAATACCATAACATACGCTAGCTTCTCAAGTAATTGTACACGTTCTTCTTTCTTCAGTTTCTTGTCCTGTGGGTGCGATGTTTTTCAAATTTAATAGAAGAAATACGCTATTGTGGACACGCACAATGTATTTCTCGAGTCGTCGTTTCTTCTTCGAGGTTACCTTTGAATTGGCTTGTTGCTCAAGTAACTAAAACAAAAGGTCAATCAAGCTGAAGCGTCTAGTTATTCCTGACATGGAATAAAGCGTACTTCCTGACGTAGCCTCTCTCGACGCTCCTGGTTCTTCTGCTCCTCACTCTTCGGCACATGGATTAAAGAATTCGGGTCCGGATCGTTGTTGTTCTTAGAAGCAATATCGGAAGTGTGATGTGCATGTTTAGCACGTTTTGTGGGTCGTGATGATTGTCTCGCTTTTGCATTATGACGTTCTCTGAGATGGCCCATTGCAATAACCGTGGAAAGCTGAAGACTTCGGACTGCAATAATTTTTGAACTGGTATCAGCCGCCGATCCCTCGATCATAAATCAATTCTCATTGTGGAGATCGACGGAGAGCACGACTTTCATCTGTCCAATGGCGTGGACGGGTACAAAATTTAGCGGACTAGCCGATTGCATTCAATTCACACATCCCTCCCCTGATGCACAACCATGTCGGACACTGAGGTCAATAAAGATACTCTAGTCACTTCCTCAGACCCCCATCATGTATGGATCCGTCGTGCTGCAAAAGTTTTGTTCGCACAACTAATTTACTCCGTGCATTGTACCAGCCAGCGAACTTGATTCCGGAGCTCTGCAGACAATTCTACCACTTGGGTTGGGTAACTGGGACCGGAGGTGGGATAACAATTCGTCAAGGGTATGCACAGAGTCTATCGTTCAAGCTCCTTGTTTGTCCTCACAGAGCATCAATCTACTCTTACTTAGCAACACGGTTTACATCGCCCCCTCAGGCGTCCAAAAAGAACGAATCGAACCCTCTCACATCTTCGTCCTTCCCTACCCCCAACCATCTCCCAACACAGATCGCATCTTCCTCCGGCGTCCTAGCATCTCTCTCAAAGAATCCGCATGCACACCTCTGTTCTGGAACGCGTTCGACTTGCGTGAAGCTGGTGCGTGTATACATACGCACTCCCAGCATGCAGTTATGGCGACGTTGTTGTGGCCGGGTAAGGACTTCCGGATTTCGCATCAGGTATGTTTTTCGCTCTGCTCGTTAGGACCTAGGGTGACGTTAATTGTAATGACTTCGGATGATAGGAGGCAAGCTATATGCGTCTTAAATTCGAAATGAATGTAAGACTTATGTCCGTATTAGATGATCAAAGGTATCCGAATAGCCGGGACTGGAACCGCACTATCCTATCTAGATACCCTGGTCGTGCCAATAATTGAGAACACGCCAAACGAAGAGGACTTGAAAGACAGCATGGCAGAGGTCAGTGAAAATATTGACCTGTTCATGGGGACTACCTAACGCGGAGATACAAAGGCAATGAAAGAATACCCCGATTCTGCAGCTGTTCTCGTAAGAAGGCACGGCATCTATGTCTGGGGTAAGTGTTTTATCGCGCTTCTGGTGTCCAATTTTGATGCCTCGAAATAGGTCTTGATTGGCAGAAGGCGAAGACACAGACCGAAGTATGTCTTCCACCCTTCTCGCAGGCAGTATTCCAATCAATTAATTATTTACTCGTTTTTCTTCGCAGTGCTTAGATTACTTGTTCGAGATCGGCGTCAAAATGAAGCTAGCAGGGCTACCAACGGTACTGGATGAAGTCAACAAATAAATTAGAAGTACATATAGAATATCAGGTCAACGGATTATAAAATCAATACGAGATGATCAAAGCTACATGGTCCAGGAGGTAAGATAACACCACTAGATACATACCTAAACATGTATACCAGAATCAGACGTCTTATCTGGCTTGTCAACTTCTTCCTTGAATCTGCTTCCACCTTGGTCATTCTGATGGGCTCGGGCGTCGCCATCCTGCAGCTTCTCCTCGTTTGCCTTCTCCTGTTCAGCGACAATCCGCTCCACCTCTCCACTACTAAGCTTCCGACCATCAACCCTCAAGCTACTCGCACTCGATCCAGCGCGTTTGGCTTGATGCCGTTTTGGCGGCTCCCCACCACCTGCCAACTGTTTCTTCAACTCCTTCCGTTGCTTCTTCAGTGCCTGTAACTTGTCGTCGAAGCAATGCATTACAGTGACTCGTCCCAAAGCACCAAGGCGCCGTTTATCTGCCAACCAGGCTTGCAAAATCGGGAGAGTCGACTCTGGCGGACGATAGGTTCCCGAATCGTTGTCAATCACAAGCTCGTAATGTGCTGGATCCTCGTCATTTTCGTCGCTCTCATGGGATTCTGCATCGCTCCGGTCCTGCTCGCCTTCTCCAGAACCAGCTGTAATCCGCCTGACAAAGAACTCGCCCGCATAGGCAACTATCTGCTCCCCGTCTGCATGCATCATATGCTTGCTGAGGAAGTCAATCGCGAATTCGTCTCCTGTCTCACAGAATCGCCACTGAGCATCAAGGGTAAGTACGTATGTCTGTAAGCGGCTTCCTCTCCCGTAGTTTACCATCTTAAGGAACAGCTGTGCGAGTGCGCGGGACTTGTCTTCCTCTGAGCGCTGTGGCGCCGAGGAGGCTTCCGCACCGTTGGGACTGTCGTCTTCCTCTGACCCAATTACGCCATACAATGTGCTCTTATTGTACGAATAAACAGTCCGATACTGTTTACGTAGACTTTGGAAAAGTATACGTCCAGAAAGACCGCGCTTAGCATAGAGCATCTTGATAAACCAGTTGTATCCGACATAGTGATGGTGCAATTCTTTTGGTACAGGACCTGTCAGCTGGAGCTTGCACGCTACGAACGTCGACGCCGAAGCAGGCTTCTTCGCGTTCCCCGTTTCTTGTTTTGGTCCACTTGCTCTTCGATTTACGACGGAACCTATTAAGGGAGAAAAGTGTAGACTATATGCGTCTAGTCCCTTCATGTTAATAATAGTAAAACCAGGATTTTAGACGAATGCACTTACTCGGTCCTATAGAGTGTACTCGAAAGTCATTGGGATCATTCGTCTTTCCAATCACTTTTGCACTGAGTACAAGGCGATTGTGTTTCCTAACATGGTGACGAGGGAGCAGTCCTTCCGCATACGTCATTATATAGGGTACGATACTCCCGCGTCGCTTCTTGACCTTGAGCTCCCGTTCACGAAATTCGTACCCCTCATACATCATATTCCTCGTAAATTCTAACACCGCTCGTCCAAGACGGTCATCGCGGTCCTTCGAATCCTCGTCGACCACACCTAATTTGATTCTACACCCGTCTTGTGGGACTCCACCTATGAGCCAACGGTCTTCCCAGACTGGATCACGAGTAACGCGGACTGTTGGTGTTCGCCAACGAAGGCGTGGCTCTTCAGGTGGTTGGGGTCGTGAAGGTGCACTTAACGTAACATGGACATACGGGTCTGCAGAGAGGTTGTGGAAGTCGGCGATGGGGACGTTCGCGGCGCGGTGTATTGTTAGGAGGACATTGTACGTGTCTGTTGAGGACATAATTGTTGCGTAGAGTACTGTGTTCAAGGCAACAACATAGGAGAAAGGAGAGAGTTAGGGAGTTTAAGCATTGAGACTGTCAGTGCATTGTCTAATCTAGATTGGCTCTCCACTACGTCATCGATATATTTAGTAACCCACGTGCTTTATGCTCTTATTTTGTGCGTCCCTTGTGCCTAGCCGTACCTCCAAGAGCTCAAGTTAATCAAATCAAAATGTGTCTCACTTCCATGACGATTTGGAGTACGGATGCTTTTTCATAGCTCGTGAGAGTGCACGTTCTAAACTTAGCGTGTCACACAGAATATTTGGTCTGCCTTGCCTTCTATAAGCCCGTGATGCCTCAGTTCTCCATAATATAACCATATTCACTTGTTCTTCACAATCCGACGAATATTAGCTGCCACTTCTCTCGCATCTTCCAGCGCTTCGTCACAGCCAACTTCCCAAGCATCATCGTTAGTCAATGCTTCAATAGCAGCAATACTCCAAGCCGTCCGTTCCTTGTATCCTTTCTTTGTCACACTCAGCAAGAATGCACTTGCGAACTCGACTTCTCGCGCGATGGGTCCGAGTAGTTTTGCCCTGAATTGGTTTAACACCCATGATCGAGAAGCTTAGAGAAAATAGACGGATGTCCTTACCGTTCATCTTGCCAAGGTGTTCTGACGCCCGCCTTCTTCCACAATACTTCTCCGCGTTTGTCTTTGATGAAAAGTGTGTGAAGTGCGCATTTGATTTTGGACATTGCTTGTTCACGCAGGGTGAGCTAAATATGCAATTAGATTCTGCCTCCTAGATAGGCGAGGTGCGCATGGCTTACAGGTATCTTGCTTGAAAACGGTGCTTCGAGTTCTACTTCCTCTTCGTCCTCGTGCCCGGAGAAAGGTGAGACTTCCGCAATCATTCAGCACCAGTAATACGCGTAACAAAATACAATACACTCACCACTTCTGTTCCAGACCTTTTCGGATTTGTCCTTCAAGCTCTGCTCAAGGACACGCCCTTGACGGTCCGTATCATCCGCTAACTCTCGCTCCGCCTCATTGAACAAGTCAACTACTGAACCCGAGGTCCTGATTATATCTTCGTCTTTCTCTGACTCTTGAGGTTCCTCGTGGTCCTCATCGGAAGTAACCTCAACTTCATCCATCTCAACCGGAGCTTTTGTTGGCTGACTTGCGTCCTGCTCAATGACATCTGCTTTGGATTCAGGTGGTGACTCGAGTTGGGCATCTTCAGGAGACAGACACTTGGAGGGGTCATCTGCGATACTCGTCTCAGAAGGAGGTTTAGAGCAAGCTTCTCCCTGCACAGGTGCCTGAGGCGGTTCTTTGAACGGTACCTTGAAGGGTATTTTGAATGGCGCTTTGAATGGATTCTTCACTGCTCCAGACACTCCAGAGGCGCATAACGGTCCTACGAGGCAGAATTAACCTTATTTTTCAACGCGTTTGTTTATGTCAGACTCACTGGAATAATCGATCTTCGGGCGTTTCGACGGATCGACTGAATACGTGCCGGTCGTTGAAGCAGTACGTTTGATTCCCACAGCTGCTGTCGATGTGGACCGTCCGGCCTGAGCATTGGCCGGATTCGGGCATGGGCCGTTTTGCTCAGAAGATCCTCGGTCGAGGTCGGCTGCATTCAAGGCGTCACCCCAGTCATCCTCTTCGGCATATCCATCCAGACCCGTTTCACCGACTGCAACATCATAAACTGCTTGTTCATCCACCGCAGCCTTGGCTCGCTTCTGAAGTTTTTCGATCTGGGCAAGCACGCCTTCCTCAGAGGATAGTGCAAGCTTGCGTTGTTTCACCTTTTCAGGATATTTACATACCTACGCCAAGGTTAGTCGAGGAGATCAGCTTCGATTTTCGGAGATAAACACGTACGTCGCACATGCGATCACAATACGACTTACGAACAGCCTCATCATTCTCATCGATGAGTTCTCCAAAATAGCGACATATGGACTTCATGATGCATACTTAATTATAGTTTTGAAGTTTATCGGTATGAACTCACGATATGTCGGCAGACATCAATGTTCTCAGCCAAGTTAATGAGCTACAGGGGGTATCTTCAATAATGGGATGCGACGAAAGATCTATGGACTCACAGCACTAAAGCTGTCCAAACACCGCTGGCTTGGCTCAGGTGCACAGAACATTGGTAACATTTGAGCGGCTTGGGTTTCTTTTCTGTCATTGTAAGATTTCTTTACGAAAAAATTTGCCGCTAATGCATCCTCCCTGGCTGATGAAAGTGTTAAATGCGAAACACGAGCTATTACCATGACGGACTCACTATAATAAAGCACGCACTTTGCGGGCTACGCACAAGTTTAAAGTAAAGCGTTTAATATGTGGTAGTACCCGGACTCGAAATACGTACATCACCATCACGGCCCGCTCTGCCTGTTTCCTGGTAATATCCTTGAATTTAAAGTAAGCCGAAAGCGTAGACCGACTACCTTCATAGTGATCTCACCTTCAAGGCTCTTAGGTAGATCATAGTGCACTATGTACCTCACGTCTGCCTTGTCAATACCCATGCCAAACGCTATCGTAGCGACGACCTAGCTATTGTTAGGGTCAGCTGCTTCGGGTGATCGTGCGAGTACTGCGGCTCACCACATCGCAGCCTCCTTCGCCATTTCCACCTTCCTGCCATTCTTGCAGTGTTCTATCGAGTTCTCTCGATCTAAAAGAATAAACGAGACTCTATAGCAGTTGAGCTACACGATAACTCACTTTAGTCCACGATGGTACGGCCTAGCACTGAGCCCATTACAACGCAGATATCGGGCAAGTTCGTCGCATGTAGCTCGAAGGCGACAATAAACAATACCTGAAGACGGGCGACCACGACGCTTATGCAGGAGAGAAATGAACTGGAATACGTCCACCATTCGTTCCTCCTGAGACATATCCGTACTGTAGCGCACCTCGTAAAAGAGGTTCTCACGATTGAACGGATGCGTAACCCGAAGCATGCGATCGCGATCCATCCGAAGGCTGTTAACGATGTCTTCTTGAACTCTACAAGATAATCTCGCACTCGAACTCTTCAATGGGGTATGATTAAGCTCACGTCTTTGTTGCACTAGCAGTCAGTGCCATAATCGGAACATCCGGATAGTTCTCTCGAAAAGATCCTAACTTTCGATACACTGATCTGAAATCGTGTCCCCATTCCTGACGGTAGGTTAGAATAATCTTTGCGTGGGAGAAACAAGCATGAATGTATTACGGAAATGCAATGAGCCTCATCCACTACGAGGCGATTCAGTTCGCCTCGTCGACAGAGCTTTTCGACAACCTTGTTAAACTCTGCGCTCGACAACATCTCCGGAGTGACTATTAAGCGCCATTAACATTGAGTCCGTGTTAAGGGAATAAATACCAGTGCTTACGGTATAATAGACGTGTAGTTGGACAACTACTCCGCAAATCAGCAATTATCTAGCAAACGTCAGGTCGATTTCCCTTGACATCCTCGATAACTTACTTTCTTCTTTTCTGGGCCGAGCGTGTCTGAAGTATAAGATGCAGCAGGGATATTCAGATCTTGCAGTCTGGAGACCTCTTCGTAGTGATGTACAATCAGAAATGGTCATGAGATACTCTAGAAATCTAGCTTACGATTCTTCATCAGAGCTAAAAACCAGACTTCAGTAAAATCATTTTGACGAATGACACAAACCACACCTAAAAGCGGCGAAACGATCAGGGTTACACCATTCTATAATTCTATATTAGGACATCATGCAAAACTCAGTGTGAGAGCAATGACCTTTTCTGCGGCCGCCGGTATTTGGAAGCAAGCACTCTATTCATCCGTTAGCATGGGCAATCGTGAGTACGCGTGCTGCTCGCTTACCTTCCCCATGCCTGTTGGAGCAACGACAAACACATCGACGCCTTGATGTGGTGTTCAGTAACAAATAGACTCGGCACGGTGTGGAACGAACCGAGTATCGCTGTCTCTATGATCTCCTTCTGCTTCCCTTTATATCCCTCGTAACCAAATACTACATTCATCCGCGTTGAGCTAAGGTCCAATAGTGTGCACAAAATATACCTTTTTTAAGCAATCTAAAACATCCTTAGCTGCTGAATACTGACTTAATGAGACTGCCTACTTATAACAGTCTCTACTAGACACAGATGGTCTGTCTTGCTTTCTGACCTCGTACTTGGGTCCTTCCGAAGCACCAAAGAAATTCCCAAGTGTTGTTTGTTTAGATGTGGAAGGTTCTGCTTCCTGCGTTGGCTTCTCTTCTCGAGGGAGTGCGGCACCGGAAACGAAGCCTACGTTTTCCATGTTGCTCTTGGAAAGGCAGAGGCAGGCGCCAATACTGTCCTGATGATAGACGCGTTATTTGGAGCACGTGCCACGCGTCAGTCACATGTGTCGTGTTAGTAATCCATGATCAGTGTCGCCAGCTGGCACGCCGCAGCGGCCGCACGCAGGTCGCCAACTGTGGTCTGAATCTTTCCCCGAGCCTGAGCTGTACTACCTTCAATTCTCGACCAATGTGGCGCCACTTGCTTCTCATTGCTTAATAATATTGCCGATGGAGATTGGATTGTGATATGGTGGTATCCAACAGTTTGTGTCATTGCGGATAGTGCACCTGTCGGAGCCCTGAAGGACTGATTGACGGAGGCGGTACCTGTGCATCTCCTACTGCGGCAAAACGTACTGTCCTGTTCCAAAGATGCTGTGCCTTCTGCCTGGAGAATATGCAACAGATGTGACCCTTCCGTCATGGCCTTGAAGTGGCTCACCGACAGCGGTATACTTGGTCTACGATTCTACAATAAATGTATGCTTGAATGAATGTGTCCTCTGTAATAGTCCCCGTTGTAATGCTATGTTTCATTCGTAAATTATGTGAATCTGTTTGTTCTCCATACCTCACGAAAAATGAGACTGGTGAATTATTGATACTAGTACTTTTCGAAACTGCTGCTTGGCTAATCAACTCGAATTGCAACATCTGATCAGGCCACCATCACTGCGAGTCAGTTTGACGAGTTCGTATAGTATAGATCCCCAGCTTCTACTCTCAACCCAGGCATTGAACCTAGACCCAAGCCAAAGTGCTACTTGTACAAATACTTTTCTCTGCACTAGTTTGTCTAGTGTTGCATTGATTGTTTGTACATCTCTTGAGGAGCATCCTCTTCATCTCACACAATCTAGCAGAAACGAATAATAGATAAGCACTTCAAGACCTGTAGAGGATCCATTGCGTGGAAGAGACAGGTAGAATAAGTGGGCCTCAAAGTAAAACACAGGTTTAAGGCAAGGCATCAAATATTGCTTACTGTCTTCCCTTTCTGACTGACAGAACACGCAGCTCAGCCAAAGGGAATGAAGTTTCGTTGAAAAGTGGTTACAATCCGATTCCCACTTGGAGAACTCAGTACTAAATTGAGCCTGGAATGACGTCCAATGGCCACCACCAATTAGCCTTTGACCACAGGAAGCACTTTGAGTAATCAGGAGAACAGAAAGAACTAGACACGTCAAATTTTCATGGCCGTACAGCACTTAGACTTCGCCCCGACGGGCATCCAGGCCGTCCTACAATATTGAATGATCTTGGAGTTTCTCTTTCCATGCGATTCCAACGACGGCAACTTGGTTCACATAGGTGTATGTACCTTTTCTCCAGTTTCTGGGCAATATCCCGGATTTCTAGGGGTTGAACATTTGAAAAAGGTCGAATTACAACCTGAATCGAATCATCACAAGTATTTGCAATGGTTTTTGAGGTCCTTGTTACAAATATCTGTTTCTCCCTTTACATTAACCCTTATGCTTCATTCGACGATAGCTCACAGTACGTAAAGTTGGGAGAACTAGATTGTGCATTGAGCTGGGATGGAAAGACGACAGCAGTGATTCGTGAAGGAACCTCGGTAGCAATGACCCGATTAGGAAAGATTTACCTTCATACATCAGCTAATGACGCTACTTGCACTGAACCGTGAACCGTCTCTACTAGCGCTCGTTCGTTCTGACTATGTGGAGGTTCTTGTCAAGTAATGATGTTCCACAATTCCTTGAGACCCTCGACTTGCCAGGTATAGCAAAGTATTTGAAGAGCGAGTCATGCAAGAATGTCTTCGTCATGGTGAGTTAATCCCTATATTAACACAACCGAACTCAGATGGTAACAATCGTTGTTAGGCAGGAGCAGGTTAGTATGCTCAAGTATCTTGCCCATGATTGTATAAAACTGACTTTGAACTGGTTGGAACCCTACGTTGAACAACAGGGATAAGCACATCAGCTGGAATTCCCGACTTTAGATCTCCTGATACCGGTAACTGAAATTAATGAATGAATTCATCTGGACGCTCTGAATCAGTGATTTTTAGGTCTTTATGTGCACATCTTGCATTCCATCACTATAAATACATGCTGCTGACGAACTTCGGTATTGTAGGCGAACCTCGCTAGACTGAATTTGCCCTACCCGGAGGCCGTCTTTGATATTAGTTTCTTCAAGCGGAATCCTCGCCCTTGTGAGTATCTCCAGTAGAATATAGCATTCAAGCTGGTCTGACGAATATGCTGTACCTCGAAGTCTATGTCCTGGCTCACGAGCTTGCACCAGGGCGATTTAGACCTACACTGACTCACTCATTCATCAGGCTCCTCGCCGAGAAAGGACTTCTCCATACATGCTTTACGCAGAATATAGACACACTTGAGCGGGCTGCTGGCGTCCCGCCCCACAAAATCATCGAAGCCCATGGAAGTTTCGCTAACCAGCACTGTATAAAGTGCGGTTCGTTCTATCCACACGATAAGATCAAGAAGAAAATAGACGAGCAAGAGATACCTGTTTGCGAGAAGCGAGGATGTGGAGGGTACGTGAAACCTGATATAGTTTTCTTTGGCGAATCTGTAAGTCCATGCCCACCATCCTATGGTTTCTTCAGGCGAAATGTCTGACACTTGGTGTATTGAATCATGAAGCTACCAGACGAGTTCGTACACGGCGTGCGACACTTGAGAGACGCAGACTTACTCATCGTGATGGGCACTTCACTTACTGTGCATCCTTTCGCATCACTCACGGAGATGGTACCCGAGGAATGTCCACGACTGCTTTTCAACCTCGACCACGTCGGAGGCTGGGGTTCTCGTGCAAATGATGTAGCATGTCTTATGTCGTGCGACAAAGCGGTCCGCGAGCTATGTAAGATTCTCGGTTGGGAAGAGGAGTTGGATGCACTATGGGCTGAAACGGATCCTTCGCGGAAAATGAAAGAGGTCCATGCAGCGGATGGAGATAAGGGCGAAACCAAGGCAGAGAAGGACCCACCAGAACGAAAGGCGGAGGACGCTGGCGTCAAAGAGAGGGGCCAAGCAGAGCCAACAGAGAAAGAAGCAAGAGAGGACGAAGAGAGCAGAGAAATTGCGAGCGATGATGGGAAGAAAGTCAGCGAGGAACTGCTCGCGGACATCATTGACAAGCTGGCCGAGACTATCAACGAAGTTAGGCTCGAAGGCGAATTATCCTCACAACCGGAAGGAAAGCGAACAGAACAGCGAGACCTCGAAGGAAGCAAAGCGAGCGACGAGAATGCACCCAAGCCCGCCTCTCATAATGCTTCTGACGAAGAGGGCGTGTTGGACAAGGACAAACATGATACTCATAGTCAGGTCACGGAGGCAAAACAATCGGAATCAGAATCATCGGAGCGAGCTTCAGACAATGATAATTCAACTACTACAGGCAAGCTTTGATGATTGGAAGTATGCCAACAGTCTTGTATGCAGTCTATATCTCTACAAAATGTATCTCGTATACTTCATGTATCAAATAGAAAGCGGTCATCACGCCCCCTCAAAAATACCCTTGATAAAATCAAAGGCCTCGTCAAAAAGTGGTGAATATTTCTCCATGGCTCCTTCTGCGTAGTCGAAAGAGTGTTCCTCACCGTTTGCAATGCGAAGTACTTTTTTTACGCCATTAGAGTCAAGCAACCTGGCTACGTTGTATGATTCCTGTGAGTGTACTGCCGAGTCCAGTTCACCATGTATCATGAACGTTGGAGGGAAAGACGAATCGATAAGTAACTGAGGAAAGAGTGGAACGTGTTTCTCGGGAATAAGAGTACGAAGAGCCTTTACTCGGCGTTCCCGATCGTAATGTCGTTCTTCCGTAACTGCACGCAGCCGAGCACTCAGGCTGGGCTCGTGTTCGCCAGTGTAGTAGTCAAGATAAACGCCAAGTTGCAGGTAGAGCCTACAAAGCTGCATACGCAAATTTGCGGGCATGCCTGGTGCAATAGGGTGGTTTGCCGGGTAATATGCAAGGGCAGAGTCGGACGTTGATTTGAGGTCCGGTGGAAAAGGGTATAAGAATTCCTGGAAAACGTCAGGATCCAGGATTTCCCGATTCAAAAAGAAAGGTTCTGTTTTGATAGACAAGTATTGTGAAGACTGCATGATGAAGAAATATACATAAGAAGACTGTATGCGTCAAGGAGAAAAAGGAGAATCGTAATCACCAGAAAGTCGCCACCCTGTCCATACAACGACAGTACGCCTTTTGGTTTCGGCCTAGCATGACAAGCAGCTAGGTATGCGCACATTCCTCCAGCGCTCGAGCCAGAAACAATTATGGAGGTTGCGTCGATCGTTGCATCTGAACCAGCTGAAGCAAGGTCCTTGTTCAATTCCTTCTCCAGATAGCGAAATACGCCTTTGATATCTTCAAGTACGTCATGACCAGTGGAAGGTGCTAATAGGGTATAATCTGCAGAAATGAAGGCATAGCCAGCTTGCATTGCACGGTCTGCCGATTCATATAAGCATATGAAGCCCGCAGACACGAATATGACTTCGAGTTAAATAAAGGCTCACCGTATATCCATTGAGGGAACCAGCTTCGTCGATTTCCGACCGTCAATCCTCCTCCATGGAAGTAAAGGATAGACTTCAGAGGTCCCGGCGAAGACTTCGGAGGTATGAAAACATCAACGTAGTTGTTCCGATGATCCAGACCTTTGTACAAGAAGGTGAACGGCTTGGGGCGTTGCTCTACAGACTCTCCCATATTTTCTACTGTCAAGGATCAGGTGAAGTAGACAGAAGTATGTCCTGGAAATATCCTTGGCAGCACGCTTAACTGCATAAGCGACTGAGTAACCCCATCGGGTTCATAGACGAGGCAGAAGGCCAGGCGGTAAAGCGAGTGGCGAAGTGCGGGACCGCGAGTGTCCGAGACTGCTCACGTCATGCTCGAGTCAACGCGCAACGCATCTGAGTTCCTTGCCCAACAACCACCACGACCGACGCATTTCTGTTGCGCTCGAGTAATTATACCAATCATATGGATACCCCTTCGTATTAATCCAGGTGGGCTCGAAAACAGGCCATTCAAGACTTCAAGACTCGCCTAAAATACAAGAAGACCGCAATGAGTTCCCCTCAACTAATCGCCTCCTCCAGCCGCACAGGCTCCGAAGCAGGTGGAGGAAGCGACGAAGATATGGACTGGGAAGAAGTATCCGTGCCCCATGCAGAACTGTCAACACCTGCAAAAAGCGTGTCTGATTACGACCTTCAAACGTCTGGGCCCATGACTGGTCCTGCTCTCAAGAGTGGGGTGGAAACCATTGAAATCACGTTGAAAAGGGTCGCGAAGAAGGACGACACCAAGCGAAAGTAATGTACTCATTTGACCTTCCTCACGACTAAGACTCATTATTATCTATTATTACCAATAGGAAACAGGCAGAGCAAATCGCTGAGCTTCGAGCTTTACGATTAACTTGTCATAAGATTCACACAGTCGCTTTGCTAGCAAACGCCATTATTCGCAACAAATTGCTAAACGACCCTCTCTTGCATGTTCGTCGGTCGTCACTGTTGTTAAAATTCTATTGTTGATATCCTCCATTTAGGCCCGCCTCTTGTCTTTAACACCTATTCACCTGCAGACATCGTTCGATATGATTACGAAGAAGCGGCATCCAGAAGCAGCCAAGCGTGGTCGTCTTTTCGAATCTAGTATGATGCGACTTACTCAGTGGTGGTATGAAGAGTTCTTCACAATTGAAGGCTTTGGTCACATCAAATCCCGCACCTTCGACGAAGTACAGAAGATCCTTCTCGACAGTCGCGGAAGCGATGAACCGCTTCAGCTGAGTGACCTCGAGGACGATGAGAGCGAGGTGGTCAGAAGTTCGAAAAGCTTAATGAAACACGCATTGAAGTGTCGTGGGAGTAGAGATGTCAGTTCCCAGCTTTTCACTGCATTGTGCCGAGCTCTTGGTATACCTGCCAGGCTCGTCGTGAGCCTCCAGAGTGTCCCCTGGCAAGCAGGTACAGGAAAGTTAAAGTCGACTAAAAAGAAGAATTCAAGGAAAGGCAAGGAGAAGGCAGGTATCCCTTCTAATTCTGAAGCTCAGGGCAGTAACCTCGAAAACGAAGACGTCGAGGATGATGACATGGAGGAAATTCAAATCCCTGATTTCCGCGACGAGAAGGATGTTTTTCCGGGGGAGGGTCAATCCTTATCATCCGGCATGAGCACTCCCAGCATAAAGGGTAAAGAGAAGATGCTACCAAAGAATGTCATCAAACTTCGTAAATCAAAGTCGACTGGCCAAAAGCTGGGTTCATCAAGTAGTTCACGGCATAGTAGTAAGATCACTGCAGTCTTTTACTCTCAACAAGGAGCTGATCTGGTGGTTTAGCGCCCGCGCGACCCATCGGAGGTTACCCACCTGTCTTCTGGACTGAAGTATACTCAAAACCAGATGGAAGATGGATGCCTGTTGACCCAACACGATACATCGTCAACAAGCGCAAAACATTTGAGCCACCCCAGCACGATAGAAACAACCGAATGGTGTACGTCATAGCTGTCGAGGAGGACGGTTATTGTCGGGATGTCACCGCGCGGTATGCTAGGGATTACGGCACGAAAACTTCCAAAGCTCAGCTCGGCGGAAAAGGTCGGAAAGAGTGGTGGGAGTCTGTTATGTCGCTTGTGACTCGGCCTTACAGACTACTACGGGATGACGCTGAGGATGAGGAATTTGAGTACAACAAGTACATTGAGGGCATGCCGACCTCAGTTGCAGGCTTCAAAAACCATCCTCTGTAAGCATAAATTAACTGACAGTCCGGGCCCCGACACTTATTTAACGCGTCCGTCTAGCTACGTACTAGAACAGCACCTCAAACGGGAGGAGGTAATAGATCCAAAGGTCGAAGTTGGAAAGTTTAGGGGTGAACCTGTCTATCCGCGCTCGAACGTGGTTCAATTGAAAACTGCAGAGAACTGGATACGTGTTGGTCGACGGGTAAAAGAGGGAGTTCAAGCGATGAAATGGGTTAAGCAGCGCGCGGTGACAATACATCGGAGGCGTGCAATGGAGCTTGCCCAGCAGGAGGGCGACGAAATGCTCCAAGGGCTTTATTCGGAGGCACAAACGGAAATCTACGTGCCTGATCCGGTAGTTGATGTGCGTGTTTCGAGCAGATTCGACCTGCCGAGAGCCATGGCTAATTCAATTCGCTTCCATAGGGTATCGTGCCAAAGAATGAATTTGGTAACATAGATCTCTACACTCCCTCAATGTTACCCAAGGGAGCTGCACATATCCCGTGTAAGGACAATCAATTCCGTATCTTCGCGGCAATTTGCTCAATCTTTTTTCATATATAGATAAAGGAGCTGCGAAGATCGCAAAGAAACTCGGCTTTGATTATGCTGAAGCAGTCACGAATTTCGAATTTAAGAAGGGGCGTGCTTTCCCCGTGCTTTCGGGGATCGTCGTTGCAGCTGAAAACGAAGAGATACTGCTGGAGGTAATGCGTTCCATTCTCAATCAGGTTTTCTGGAACATGTTTTTTACGTCAAATACCAGGCATATTGGGAGGCCGAGCGCGAAGCGGAGGAGAAAGAGCAGATAAAACGGAGAGAGCGTGTCATCAAGCGCTGGACAAGGCTGATAAATGGTCTGCGCATTCGGCAGCGACTGCAAGAGCAGTATGCAAACGGAGGCGAACCCTCGACGTCGGGATTATGGCATGAGAACGGTGAAATGGCGGTGCGTTTATCGTAAAGACGGGGTTTTCATTCATCATTCATTTACACATCCTTTCAGCAGGCGGAAATTCAAAAGGCGGAAATTGAGCAGCCGGGTGGATTCCTTACAGAAGCGGACGCAGTAGTTCAACCCTTCCACCTCCCGCGTTTTGAACATGGTGCCTATGAGCCTGAGTTGGAAGTGGGCACTGCTGCTGAACGAGATGAAGCTCATGATAAGCTCACAACAGGTGAAGCTGTCGATCTTCAGGTGAGCGCTCAGCCTCCAAAAGACTCAAATCTCGGTGGTTATCTTGTCGAAGAGGGGGAAGATGACGATCTTGAAGAGATCTTGCCTGTCAGTGATGGCCAGACCATTACGTCTACGGCTGTCCGGACTCCGAAGTCAATGCGCGAGCTTGCAGAGGAGAGTGCAACCCAACAAATGGGGACTGATACCACCGAATACAACGGCGGACTTGTTCAGATGCCCGCTGACACTGGTGAAAAACCACCGGCCCTCATCGGGCAAGACAATGTTCGTAATCAACGTCCGGTGAGGACACGAAATTCGAACTCGTCTACCCCGTCAACTCGCCGCAACAGCATGCGATCCGTAGTGAAAACAAGTAAACGAAGAAATTCGGGACGTAAACGCAACACTACCTCATCTTCCGCCTTATCCAGTCCATCTTCGGGACGAGATGATAATCTTGATAATGAGGACCTTGGCAATAGCTGGGAAGAAAGCGACGACGATATAGGGAATTCACGTCAGCGGCGCACTGGTTCATCAAAATCCATTCTAAAACGAAAGCGGACCGAGCTAGCATCTACGGTGCCGCCACCATCTACGAGGGTCTTGCGAACGCGGGTTCCCAAGACGGCGGAACAGGTTAAAGTAGAAAAGGAGGTAGAAGCCGCGTACCGAAAAGCAATAGCACAATAATAAGATCGGTGGTCTTTCATTGGTTCTTAGATTCAAGTTTTGCTGTATCAGTGTACTATCCTTTTCAATCTGGGGGTGGATTTTAGTGTATTACGAACCATAGTAATAGGAAATCGGCTTGTATATACCAGGGTATTAGATTAATGAGATTTCTCTCCGTGATCTAGTGAATCGACTTCCTTGGTATTATTAGTGTTTTCTGTGGAACCCTGAACGCTGTTTGCGAAAAGATGCGAATTGTCCTTTGGCAACACACTCGGGAGAAGGACTGCAAAAGTGAGATACGATGTATGCCCGCGAACTTCGTTGATGACCCTTGAGACAACCCGTTTCGGAGGCTCCGTCGCTAATGGTTCAGGTTCAGGAGAAAATAACGGCTCCTGGACAACGACAGTCGAGTCGTCCGCTGCAACGGCGTCTTCGGCCATGCCAAACTCGTCTTCCGCATCCGCGTGCCACAGCTGTGCTACCGATTCTTGTGTAATTTCCGAGACCGTTGGGTCGTTTTCGGCGAATTTTGAGGTGTCTTCTTCACGATTATGACTCATCACCTCGTCTTCAGTACGTAGCTTCTTTGCTTCTGTCCTGTCTTCAGCTGCGTCTTCAAGATTCTGTACTTCGGCGCCACCAGCATTGTCGTCCCTGCTTTCCTTCAAGTTTGAGGGTTCTCGTGGACTTCGCTTCCGCTTCTTCTCCTTCCTCGCCTGCGATGACGCTATTTGCATGAGACGCTTGTACTCTCGTCTGACTTCCGATCGTTTCAGTTTGTCACTAACTTGACCAATAGGCTGAAGTGCCGGAACTGTATGCACTTCGTGCGGTCTAAGAAGCGTCTCGTACATAGTAATGTCTGCGGTGTGGGGATATGAATGTCAATGTTCATTAATAAAAAGAAGATGAATCGTGGGCGCATGATTAATAAAATGAGCGGAAGAAGATGAATAGATTGATCAAAACAAGAAATAGACTCACCTGTGAACCCGGCATCATTCAGTGCCGCGACGGTTCGCAAGACTTGTTCCATGCATGGACTGAAGCAGCAAATTCGAGTTGCCCGATCTTTCTGCACGAGTAAACACATCAATAAAAAATATGTTCAAAGATCATCTGAGCGCATGAAGAACGGCCCGTAAAAGCGGAGATGAAAAGAAGATTGAATGATTTTGATCTCTATCCCTTGCACGTGCAAGCTAACCAACGCCAAATCGACTGAAGAATTTGAATTTAGAGATTTAGGATGGAAGGACACGTACTCGCAACGCCTTTTTCGCATGGCAGATGGCGTCCCATGGTGCAGGGAGATCAAGGAAAACTAACACGAAAGGAGTTAATCCCATATTACTATAAAACGAAGATGCGTATAGAGAAAAGTGCAGATAAAAGCAAACCTGAATCGACCAGGTCGGCGACCGTAAAACCCTCTCTGCATACATTACGGTGAGTCAACGTAATAATTTCGGAGAGTCCATGGCTGCGGAATTCCTCTCTTGGCACTGGTCAATGCTCAAAATTTCGTTATTAGAGTCAAAAATAACCCTACCTTGCTTTATTAGCTCTTGGTTCGTGGAACTCGTAAGAATACAGGTGTCCTTTGGGACCGATGGTCCTTACAACAGAATGTGAGAAAGAGCCAGAACCCGTGCCTATGGATTCCTGATCAGATCTGGAGAACATCATTCAAGATTGTATTTAAAGGGAGTTTAGGGGGAACGCGAATGGCATGTCGAGTGGGAAGATGGATTATTGTCCTAGCACACGATAGTCTTGTGGCATGACATCGCGCGCGGGAAGACGAAGAGTTCTTTCGTTTACTCTGGATTCTGGAAGGATGCTGAGTAGATGTGCCTGTGGCTTACCTGCTTCGACAACCTTGCTTCCGGGTTTGATGTCGAGATAGGAGACGATGAAGGCAATGTCAGCAAGGTAGAGGATCTGGGTGCGGTGAGGAAGTGCGATCGTCCAGAGCTCGGGGGTAGGACGGAGCACGTGAATGAACCCTTTGCCGTTCCGGGAGCCCACTTTGGAGCCGTAAGGGATGCCGACGAGGTCAGAATGCGAGTAGACGCCGAATTTTCCGTTGAATTCTTTGCCCGGAGTGACGACGAGAGGCTGGACGGAGTCCCGCGTCTAAGTATAAACATTAAATTAATAGACGGACGGGATAGACAAAAAGCTTGAGACAAAAAGACAGAAGTCAAATAGAAAATAAAACGCGCGCACAAGCCAGATGATGACCAGATCGCCTGCTGCAATCTCTCTTGCTCTGGACCACATGTGCCCCTACGGAAATGTCTTATTTTTCCACGGAAGTATATGCGCTTGACCGCTAGCCGCTGGTGCTGTGTGCGTCGCCAGGTGACGGACGGAGACAAGGTATGGACGGAGCAACGACAACAAGGGTGTATGCACGCACTAAAAAAACTGAAAAAAGGGCTTACTCTAAAATGGAGGTTATGCGTGATTCGCGAGGGCCAAAAGCGGCAGGATTTGATTCCGGCATACGTAAGCGAGTGATTAGAATTTGGGAGAAGGGGAAACTGTTGGAAAGCGAGAGATCTGGAGATCTGCGTCTTGTCGGATGCCTCTCATGGCGTCGTCCGGACACATCTCTCTCCTCGGCGGATTTTGTGCCACTGCCATCTTGTTATTTCTCCTTCTTCTTTCTTGCGTTCACCTCTTCGCACGATATTTCCTCCCATTATCGCCCTCGTGTGTCCACCAGATCTTCTCTCGCAGTCCCAGCTTCTCAGAAGATCTCATTCTACCTCCTGGGGTCAGATGTTCCGTGGTCCGTCTCCGCGGCCGGCTCTCTGAATTTCATTCGCCTTGCACAGGCTGCAGATTCCTCAGATTCAGATCTCTAGCGCCCTTCATCCTCCTATTTCTATCTCGCTGGATATCGATGTCCACCTGGCTTATTAGTCGCAGCTCCAGATCCTGTCCGCACACGTTCCTATATTTTAACTGCACCCATCCAGACCTCTGATATTTGCCCCGTCTTGCCTGCTGCTTAAACCTTCGACCGTCTTGGTCGCTACTCGCTTCCTGACTCGCACATTTTCTCAGCTGGCGTAATCCATTACCGTCTACGACTCTTTCTTACAAGTTTCTCTCAAACTGGATCTTTCTAAAATCCTTGGCCCTCCCGAGGGTCCAAGAGATGCGGAACCTCGTCCTCCTGCCTCGCCTTATGTCGAGTCAGAGGCACAGGATGAGGTACCGGACTCGGTCGTTGACCTTGAACCAAATATTCCGTCCTTGTCATTCAGTAAGCAATTTTCACGTTTCGACTGCTCATTCGTAACTAACGTGTCACAGTTGTGGCTATCGAAGCATGGAAGGAGGTGCGACTTCTCGGCTTGTTCATCACGTCCGCCTTCACCGAACCTTCTACTTCTTTCTTGATTAGGGAAAAGTGTGCTACATTTCCGAATCGGTATCCGAGATACTAGGCAAGTCGTGTAGGCCAGATAGCATGCTTCATAGACTGAAGTCCTGCCTTTCCTTTCTTGCTTGGACAGGCTTTGAAAGGGAGGAAGTCATTGGCACGCCCGCTTATGGCTTCTGCCATCCTGATGATGCGCCGCAGCTCTATCGTGCTTACCAGTATGCACTCCGTTCTTTTTTGAAAGCGTTACTTAAACGAGCACAAGGGAAATGATTTCCGAAGATAAGGCTGCGTGTATCATGTATCTTCGCGTTCGGCACCATGATCCTCGAATACGTTTTGTTCTAGGGTCAATTGTAAGTGTTGTGTGGTCTTTGACTAGGAATGGACGGTAACAGCCGCGAATGCACAGTCTTGTTCCAGAGTAGGGCAGCACCTCATCGGCGCATTATCGATCGCGTCGTCCACGACTAAGGCCATGCACAACGCGTCGACAGCACAAGAAGTGATTGTCATTTCTCCCGAGGCAGCACACTTGCATTTTCGAGTGGGTAGCGCCAATCAAGCTCTTTAGCTGGTCTAACAAAACTCCTCAAAATTGCAGCGTTGGAACGAGCCTCCACCCATAACCGCTCCTACATCCCCAGTACAGCATGGATCGTCTTCCTCAGCTTCTGCGTCACCGCAATCTCGAGAAAACTCTTTAGATCCTCCTTCGCCACCTAGATATGAACCGGAAAAACTCTCTCAGTCTTTGCACGGGCTCACTCTGTCCCCGCCTGCTCAAGAGACAGCGCCTAAGCGTGTGGCATTCGTCCTCGACCGCTTCTCTGTCAACGTTCCCATCACATATGCGAATAATGACGATATACTGCCGAGGTCACTAGTACTAAACCGGTCGTTCTATGACTTTGTCACACCTGGGGACGAGAGTCGGCTACGTAAAGCCCTGGACGCGGTGAAAGGCTGGGGTGTTAACGAGAGAGGACACCCGAGCGATGGCGGATTCGCTTTCAACCGGTTCCACTTGTACTTGAGAGGCAGAGACTCATCGTATGTCTTTCTTTTCAGCCATATATTTTTCAGTCTTTTTTTTGCCTGCATCGGAGAATTCTGCTAATTCTGACATGTCTTACAGCGTTCCTCCAGACTCTACACTACTACGCAACCGTCGCACGTCGCACGCTGACACGTCCGGCGTGCGGAACAATCGAGATAGGCGAACCAGCTCCTCGCACAACCAGTCGGGCCCGACTCCGAGCTCGAACGAGCCGCCTACCCCGTCGTCGAGCCGCAACCGAATAAAGCAGCGCATGCCTCCCGAGCGAGGAGTCGGCGCTCCTTCACGAGACATCCAACTCGTAGATGTAATCTTCTCGCCACAGTCAGATGGTATCATCGCTATTCTAAGGCCTGCCCTCCCGACACGGTAAAAAAGGGACATCATACGCTATGAATGAGGTTCACGAGTCGTCCAGCTGTTACGCTTACGATCTCCCTTGTGATGATCTATCTAACTTTCCCTAAATCTCAATCTGTTTACGAGGTGTTAACGTGTTAACGAAGAAAGAAACTGATACCATTCAGATTACTGTGTTCGGAATATCCTTCTTTTTTGGTGTTGTGATTAAAGACTATCTGGCTTTTATCTTCCTGCGTCTACTCGCCTTCCCTACTCCCCTCCCCTTGAAAAATTCGTATAGATAAGAGCTTATTGCATGTCACGCTGTTGTTGTTGTGCTTTCTTTGTTGTTTGAAAAAAAAATGTTTCCCCGTATTTGAAATTGAACTTGTGCTGCTATTGTTGACGCATTCCTAACGTGTATTCACTTTGCCCTATTTTGAATCTTTGATTCCAGCTTCGGAAACTATCCGTTCAGCTTACCCCCCTGGAAAATAGCCCAATCAAGCACGTCATCCTATTTAGTACAGATCAGCCCCCTCATGCCAAGTGACTCGTCTGCAGAACCTCAGATCTGAGGGAATCTAGCATTTCGGATTTTTCGATTGGGTACTGAGTAACGAGCGGACGAGCATTGCGAACCCAAAAACGTCGATCAGCAAGTCAATGATGCCGCACGCATCCTATTACCATAACCATGTATAGGGGGGGAGTCACAGAGATTGGATTCATGCTCACGTATCTAGAAGGCACAAGGGTCAGTCTTCAAGCTACTATCAGAAGAGGGTCCGGGTGTGTAAGATGGCTGAGATGGCTTAGGATGCTTGAGATGTGCCAGATGCATAGATCTGGTTAGATTTGTAGAGCGAGCTGGATCTGTAATATCCGTAATGTGCTTGATCCTCATGACATCGACGTCTCGTGTTGGGATCCCATGTTCCGATATCTCAGGGACTAGATACCATGATGCGTAAACAACATCCATGTGATGGTCACATGGGGCATGTTTCAGGAAATGAAAATAAAATAAAATAAAAACAATAGATAATAATGTCAATGTCCTGCATGCATGAATGTAGAAGCCGTATCCGAAAAGCAAAGCAAAGCGAACGCCGAACACGCATGAAATACCAGCTAATAGCACCAGTGATGCAGCGTAGCCTTCACCACTTCACCACACGTACGACTCTTTCCCTTTCTCGTATATCGCATGAGGGGTATATTTAAGCGTCGTATCGTTCATCCGCATTCGTACCGTCTCATGGAATAGCAATGGACCCGATGTATTGACATATCTCCCTTTCCCAAGATGGAACTCCCATTTCTTGTGCCATTTCGCCTTGGCGTCTTGCCATGTGAACGGCAGCGGTATGATCTCGAGGATCCACCAAAGAGGGTCGAGCTTGAGTTCGTCGTGCAACGGCTTGGTTGAGTCGACCTGGTCTGCTGTGATGTCCACCTCGGATGGACGTGGGCCTGGAGGGGTTGTGCCGTTTATGCCTGCGGCGAAGTACTCTGGTCCGGGGAGAGAAACGTGCACATTGAGACGTGCCATCGTTGCTGCATCGAATTGGATGCCGCATTGTGAGGCGACTACTTCGCGGACCATCCAGCGCAGTGGGATGTCGGAGAGCATTCCATCCGCATTATTCTTCTCAGCGCCTCCGCCCACATCTGTAACCAAATGAAAAATAATACCATTCAGTACTCACTACTACCGTCAAATCGTCTGGATGAAATAAACGACCTACCGCTGTGACAACCGGCAAACCAAACCTGTTTGACATCAGTCGTATCCAGATCGCTTTCCTGAGTACTGAACGCGCCATGAACTCCGTTCGCCTTGCTCTTGCCGAAACGGAGCCACAATCCTCGCCGTTTCTTCTCTCGACCGGGTGCAGATTTCTTGTTCGAATCAAGTAGATGGGCTTCCTGTGCATCACTTCGCTGTGCATCAGCATCCGAAGCGCCTCCTGGTGAATTTGCTGCTTCGGGCGCGTTAACACGACTTCCCGCCGAGGAAGCAACCGCAGCTGGTGTAGCGCCTTGTCCTGGCTTTGGTTTTGGCGGCTGCGGTGTTGACAGAGTCCAGAAGGTCGGTACGAATTTAGCGCGATGTTCGTCCAGGGAGAGGGCATGTCTGAATGTCTTGATCAAGGTGTTGTTCGTCGTGAATGGCAGGTCCTGGCTCATGATGACCCCGGTACTGGCCACGGTATCCCTGTCCCAAGAAGTCAACATTTCTTATTTTAAAATGAGTCAACGCGAAAATCTGGATAACATACCAAACGCCAAGGAACTCGATGTTGACAGGACGACAGAACGTTTCCTTAAATCCGGCAGCCAAGATAAGTCCCTCCTTGTCCGTGCGCTGGTACATCTTATACGCGAACGTTACTTGTTCGTCATTGTCTCGCGGCAGTAGACCGATCTTCGTTAAGAAGCCGGCCAAAGCACGAGCTGTATACGCTCCGCGTGAGAACCCGAAGATGGAAATCTTGTCACCGGGACGGTAATTCTTCATTATGAATCTATACCCGTCCATAACGTGGGCATCAAGGTACCTTAAACAAATGGCGTTAATTCAGAATTAGTCTTTCCAATTTCACACCGAAGTGAACAAACAGACCAGGCAATCGCCTCGTCGGCGATTTTCGCGATCCACATGCTCAGAGCTGACCACATTCCGGGAGGTAAATATGTGCCTATGCCAGTCTGGTAGTAGCACAGTTGCTCATCATCACAGTCCTTCCGCAGCCTGGTCAAGTTTTTGGGTTAATGACGGCACTTCGCGCTAGGCGTTCGTCTGCCAGTACTTACATTGCGAAGAACTTGACTACATTCGTATTCTTATGAGAGGATTTTCAGCACTAAAACTTTGGGCGACATGTCACTGGGACGCTTACTTCTCCGTCATACTCGTTGGATGTTCCGTCAAAACAAAGCACCAACATGCGAGATCTTGAAGGTAATGGACCATCAGGCGATCCCGGCGAAGTAGGGCCCGACATTCGGAGTAGCGATAACAGAAGCTTAGTACTAGCGGATGAGAAGGTGGTAGACGCAGGGAAAGCAAGCGCGAGATGAATAGGGGTCTTTTGAATACGCGAGTGAAGACTTGATCTCAGACCCTCGAAACCCCGTTGCAAACTAACCTAGCCACTCAAGCCTGAGCATGTTCGATTCGACGTGGGACTACCGCGTCTATTCGATTCAATTCCCGAGCCGACCATCATGCCGAGCCCACTTCTGACCTTCAAAAAGCAGCATCTAGGAGCCCATCCAGTGATATATCAAGCCATCTTGCACAGAATTCCAGTTCAGTTTAATTTTGAGCACCTGAGCTGTTGGTCGCAGTTGCTCAAAATAGGTTCCGCGTTCTGCAGTCGTGCTAACCCGAATTGGCGCACGTCAGCTGATTATGTAAATTGCCCCATCAGGAGATTTACACCCATCCAATCAGTTTACACTTTTCGTCCTTTCCCATTCCCATTCTTTAGAGTGCACCCGCACGGACTTCTACGCTCTACACTCCTGTCTTTTGGTCGGTCTCGACTACTCTGTGCGGAGTTTTCCGTTTAACTTTCCGTGCGTGACTTGATTCCGCAATACTGGGGCAAAACCACTTTCCTGCCAAAAATACACGTCGTATATTAATCAAGGATGCACATGCTCGCCAGAAATGGCTGGCTCTACTCTTCGAGCAATCTATATCAGTGTCTGTTTGCGCACTTGCAATGACTACGGTGATTTCTGCTCTCCGTCTGACTAGGCTTCGCCTGAGCTCTGCCCATACTTGACAATCGTGGTAAATCCCGCGCACTAGTACCGGGATTCTTTTCGTCTGTGTTCATCAAATCTTGAGCCTATTAGAGCGGACTACTGGGATGGTGTAATCATCTCCTAGGGTCAATTTTCATGCGTAACTCGTTACGGAGCAAAGCAGGTTAATACTCAACGGGGACTATTGAACATGCCATATTTTGATTCCGTTATAATGCAAGTACTGTAGCGGACTGTATGTAGGCAACGGTAACGGGTAACTGTAGACCTGTTGCATTGCTTATTTAGTGTAACGTAACGGGTAACGGAGTACTTGTTGCCAGTGCTCGACCTATGTAGCATAGTACAAAAAAAATATGATATTTTTCATTTAAAACAAAAAAAAATCTAAGTCTAATTGCCTGAGTATGCTGTCTAGCGTCTAAATAATAAGAGCTGCCAACAGAATGTTGTTGAGTAAATTGCATAGACAAGCAGAAGGACCAGTTCACAAACCTCTAAGACTGGTTCCAAAGGACACTGTCGTTTGAGTAATACCATATATTCTCCTCCAGATTACTTGAGACAAAGCCTGGATGGTCAGGATTGTTGGAATACTCAATAGAATCCATTGTTCCACAGTAGTCATTAATAAACTTGTATTCTTTCCCAACATCAACTCCAACCGTCTCCTTAATGATTGAAGCAAGAGGTACTGCAGTATCATCATTGAATAAATCATCAGTATTGTCTTTGTTGCTGTCTTCAGTACCATCAATAATAATCAGAAATTCCTGCCCAGTCCTATTAAAAATCTTGTCTTGTAGAGTTTTGTCCTGAGTAATATAATTGTGCAATGCTGCTCTTGCTTTGAGGTCTGAAAGCATAGAGCCAGATAAGTTCCATTCCTTAACAACACATTTCCTCCAGGCCTGAGTAATATATAAATGAAAGTTAGAAGGCAATATACTGAACAAAATCAAAGATTCTTACCATTCTAATGATTTCATGCCCCTTTGGTGTATTCATGAAGTTCCATGCACTCAATACAGCCGATACTGTAGCATTGCATAGTACTTTGATCTTGTCTAATATTTCTACTTGTTCAAGAGGGATGCCCTTTGCTATCTGGCTACAGTATTGCTGGATCATTCCTTGAAGTGCATGTTGTTTCAATTGGTGTTTGAGGATGTGCTGCAGACCAATGTCTGCTGGTTGGAATACAGGAGTGCCTTCACCATACAGAAGTTCAGCTCCAATGTCATTGAGAAATGTATTTGCACACTTACAGTTTGCAGGGACGAATAAAGGGATGACATATGAGTATTCTGATTGTAAGAAATCCAAGAAATCGGCACTTGTATGTACTGGATAGCAGTCCAAGTAAAGGACAGCATGCTGGTCCCTTGGCAGGTATGGATTCGCTTCCAAGACTCTCTTATAGTGAGGCTTGTAGATGTTCTTCATGAACTGTAAGAGGTATTTAGTTTAAGAACAAAGATTTACAATGCATGTACACACTTCTTTCATTGTTTTCTGAGTGCTGAAGTGACTATCATGCTGGTTTACACTTGCTGCCACTGTAAATTGAATTCCAGCACTGAGAGCCTCTTCCATATTTGTAGAGTTCTTTTCTGGGAGGCTCTGGTCAGTTTTACCACTGTAGACTTGCTGGAATGGCAGTAGTTCACCATCAGCAGTACTAGATACACAAAGTGTGTATCCTTGCTTCTCATCCTTAGCTATGACGTTTACCTGCTTCAAACCTTTCTTTTCATAGGTGTACTTATAGCCAGGAATATATAGTACCCCTGTTTGATCCATATTAACAATTAACTTGAAAGAAAATGAGTGATATACTTAATAAACCATAGTACTAAAGCACTCACTAATGAGGGGATATCAAACTCTTTTACTACATGAACAAGACAAAAAAAAGCATGCTCACACACCTCCTCCCAGTTCTTGGGTAGGTGTGCAGCAGCTTGAGTTGCTTACCTTACCATCATATTCAAAACCGATCCTAGGAACAACCTGACATATTTCTATGCAAACATGTACATCAGTTAGCATAACAGAGAGACAATACTCAAGGCACATGTCTACTATTGTGATAGGGACAGACACATAAGATATGTACCTCACTGCATTTGAAGTTTGATGTGAGGATATCCGGATTGTGAGCTTCAATGATGGCAAGCATTATAGAACAGCCAATTACTGCATTCAGTAGGTAACCTTTTGCACAAAAGCCCAGAAAGTTTGTTTTAATCTCCTCAACAAGCTCAGGGTACTTTGTAAGAGTACCAACACGTCCAGAACCCTCTAAGATATGCTTGTTCTGGACATTGTGGATTGTTGTATCAGACCATTTTGTTCTGCACAGTACAATCCATTTCTGGACTGTACCCTTATTCAATTGATTGTACAGTGCCAGACTCTCTTTCTTCAAGAACTCAACAATTTTTGAGGGACTGAAGTCAACCTTTGGTGCAATGCAATCAATTGCATCCTATAGGAATGGATGGTACCAATTTGTACACCTAGAAACACCTGGAACACATCCCTACTGCTTTCCCATTTGCTGTGTCTTCCACTGTCCTGAAATTTCCTAGGATACCTCAGCAACAGTGTTATTGCATGGAAGAGCAGTTGGACTCTCTTGATGATCACTAGATACCTGTAATATAAGTCAATAAACAACTGTTAATGTACTTTAGTCAACAAAAGATACATACCTGACTACTTTCCTCTGTATCAAGTCTCTGACACTCCTCTCTCTTCCTCTTCTGATACCTAGCAACTCTTGCAGCACTCAATTCCTTCTCACAAGCTTTCTTTTCGGCTTTGTGTTCCTCATACAACTTGATCTTTCTCTTGCAGCTCTCTCGATCTCGCTCATCCTCCTTTCTCTGTTGCTCAGCTGCCTCTTCCTTGGTACAAACTTGGAATTGCAGTTTCGTTTGGTACAGGTTCTTGCTTTGCACAGCAGGATTAGAATGCTGGGAGACAGGGTATGTGGAAGGCAAGGGTTGCACGAGTTGCAGAGAAGGTGTTGTCTCTGACATGCTGGATGATATGTTGAAGACACATTCAAGATCCTTAATTCACGCTTTTTTATCATTTTCATCTTTGTGTGGCCTGTTTGTAGCTCAGTGGCTCCTCACAATCTCAAAAGACAATCCACCTCTGTCTCATTTTGGCCATGGTTGCTTAATTTGGACCCTGTAACGCGTCACTCTTACTTTGTTGCTTTCATTTTACCATTACACTTATATAATACATTAGTAAGCGTTGCCTACATACAGTCCGCTACAGTATTCGGAAGTTTCCTACAAGCTCCAGAGCTTGGATCCCGTTCTCGAGCACTGTAAAACTACGATCTTTACGAACTTGATTCCGTCAAAAGTGAAGAATCAGAACCTTTCCAGCAAATCCAGGTTGGCCTTCGACCACCATAACGTACGGCAGCTTGTAATAACTTTTCACCGATCAACATCTGTGATACTGTATCAAACCAAGAGATCTCAGCTAGTGGCCAAATTGGTATAGTAAGGACGTTTGTGCCCCTTATTTTTTTGGAGCCTCCTGCCCGGACTTTGGCGTATCTTGTGATGAATGGAAGTAATGGTCTTCAGCTTCCTGATGTTAGCCATGGTATTTACTTGTAATTGCTCATTCTACGCTACAGGCTGAGATTAGGCATATCAAGTATTGATGTCCGCAGACAGGTCATGCAACTCATCGTCTACGTTAGACGCACACATCTGACTAGACTTTAGACGCGAAGGATAGAGAATTGGATCTGTAACATTCTAACATCCGCAATGTGTGTGATTTCTAATCTCATGACATTAACGTCTCGTGTTAGGATCCCATGTTCTAGGCACCTCAGGCACTACATATTATTACGTATATGTAAAATCCATGCAATCGTCACATGGACATGTCCAAGGAAGAAAATGAGGAAAATTAAGAAAAAGCAATGGACAGTAACATTCCGCATGCATGGATGTTTGTACAACCTACAAAGCACTTGTGGTACATAGACTTCACCACACGTAGGACTCCTTCCCTTTCTCGTATATCGCACGCGGTGTATACCGAAGCGTCGTATCATTCATCCGCATTCGTACCGTCTCATGGAACAGTAACGGACCCGATGTATTCACGTATCTCCCCCTCCCGAGATGGCATTCCCATTTCTTGTGCCATTTTGCTTTTGCGTCTTGCCATGTGAACGGGAACGGTATCAGCTCGAGGATCCACCAGAGTGGGTCGAGTCGCAGTTCATCGTGCAGCGGCTTAGTTGAGGCGACCTTGTCAGCCGTGCAGTCTTCCTCGGATGGACGCGGGCCTGGAGAGGCCGAGCCGTTTATGTCTGCGGAGAAGTAGCCTGATCCAAGAGGTGAAACGTGCACGTTGAGAAGTGCCATCACAGCTATGTCGAATTGGATGCCACATTGTGAGGCAACGACTTCACGGACCATCCAGCGCAGAGATATGTCAGCGAGCGTCCCATTCACGGGATTCTTCTCAGCACCTCCACCCACATCTATAATAGAGTAAAACCAATACCAATTTTTACTCGCTATCACCCTCAAACAAGATGGATAGAGTGGAGGGCTTACCGTTGTGGCAGCCGGCAAACCAGACCTGCTTGACGTCGGTCGTATCCAGATTGCTTTCCTGTGAACTGAACGCGCTATGAACTCCGTTGACCTCGCCCTTGCCGAAACGCCACCATGACGCATCAGCGTCCGAAGCACCTTCTGGATGGTTTGCTGCTTCGGATGCTTTACCAAAACTTTTTGCCGATGATGCTACAGCAGCTGGTGAGGCACCTAGGCCTGGTTTCGGTTTCGGCGGCTGCGGAGTTGAAAGTGTCCAGAAAGTCGGTACGAATTTCGCGCGACGTTCGTCCAAGGAGAGTGCATGTCTAAATGTCTTAATCATACTGTTGTTCGTCGTGAACGGTAGGTCTTGGGTTGTGATTATTCCAGTACTGGCCACAGTATCCCTGTCATCAAGTATCAATAATCCTTATATAAACGGATGCAAAGAGCCGGAGGACATACCAAACGCCAAGGAACTCGATATTGACAGGACGACAGAACGTTTCCTTGAATCCGGCGGCCAAGATGAGCCCCTCTTTGTCCGTGCGCTGGTACATCTTGTACGCGAACGTTACTTGTTCGTCATTGTCTCGCGGGAGTAGACCGATCTTCGTTAGGAAGCCAGCCAAAGCACGAGCTGTATATGCTCCGCGTGAGAACCCGAAGATGGAAATCTTGTCACCGGGACGGTAATTCTTCATTATGAATTTATATCCGTCCATAACGTGGGCATCAAGGTACCTTGAACAAAAAGCGTAAATTTAATGTAGTCTCTTTAATTTCGCACCGAAGTGAACAACAAACCAGGCAATCGCAGCATCTGCGAGTTTCGCGATCCGCATGCTCAAACCTGCCCATATTCCAGGAGGCATATACGTGCCATCGCCAGTCTGGTAATAGCACAATTGATCGTCATCGCAGTCCTTCCGCAGCCTGGTTGATGTTTTGAGTTAGCGGTGGCACTTCGCAGTACGCCTTCATCTGTCAACGCTTACATTGCGAAGAACTTGACTATGTTTGTATTCTTATGAAGGGGCCTTTCAGCATAAGTGCTTCGGGCGACGTATCACAGGGACACTTACTTCTCCGTCATATTCGTTGCCAGTTCCGTCGAAGCAGAGGACCAACATGCGAGATTTGGAAGGTAATGGATTACTAGACGATCCCATCGAAGCAGAGTCCGACATTTTGGAGTAGCGAATAGCGGAAGCTTGGTACTAGCGGATGAGGAGTTGGTAGACGCAAGGAATGCAAATGCGAGATGGATATGAGGGAGGAAAACTGAGCTCAGTCCTCGAGTCGAAACCCCGTTGCAAACTGGACTGGCCATCCGACCTCGAGCACGTTCGGCGTCTATCCCAGTATCCGTCTCACTTCCCAAGCTGATCCATCACACTGACCGCAGTTCTGGCCTACAAACACAGTAAAATATATCAAAATGAATAACACCATGATAAGATCAGACCCAGTGTATTATCGCATAGAGATTTTGTGGGTAGGCAATTGCAGTTCTGTCATGAACATGGAACGGTTCAGTGCACCATGCAAAATATGCATTATAATACTATATAATGTCATATTTTACTGTAGCAGCGCCTATGAGCCCATCCGGTGATATATCAGACCTCATTTCACAGAGTTCCAGTACAGTTATTTTGAGCACCTGAACTGTTGGCTGCAGTTGATCAAAACAGGTTCTGCGCAATGGTGCATATCCCGAATTGGTGCATCCCAATAGACTATGTAAGCAATTCGGTCAGGTGATCCTAACTGTCCACATCA